>NW_019242700.1:108818-111670 GCF_002742605.1 Olea europaea var. sylvestris | reverse complement strand
TAGATTTGTGGAAGGATTTTCCAAAATAGCTTCTTCTTTAACGAAATTAACCAGAAAGAGTACTAAGTTTGAATGGACAGATGCTTGTGAGCAAAGTTTTCAGGAATTGAAGAAAAGACTAACTTCAGCCCCTATCCTTTCAATCCCATCTGGTACTGGAAATTTTGTAGTTTATAGTGATGCTTCAAAGAATGGTTTGGGATCTGTATTGATGCAAAATGGTGAAGTTATTGCATATGCCTTTAGACAACTAAAAGAGTACGAAGAATTACCCTACACATGATTTGGAACTCGCCGCAGTTGTGTTTGCACTTAAGATATGGAGGCATTATTTGTATGGAGAGCGGTGTGAGATTTACACTGATCATAAAAGTTTGAAGTATCTATTTACACAAAAGGAATTGAATATGAGACAAAGAAGGTGGCTAGAGTTGGTAAAGGATTATGATTGTGTAATAAACTATCATCCCGGTAAGGCTAATGTTGTAGCTGATGCATTGAGTAGGAAGTCGACATCCAGTGTTCCGAATATGATTGTAACTCAAAAATCAGAATTGATAGATTTACAGAAAATGGATATTGAAGTTTTGTCACAAGGATCTATAGAGGCTAAACTTGCTGCGTTGACACTTCAGCCAACTTTATTGAACAGAATTCAACAAGGGCAACAGGAAGATGATTATTATTCCAAAATAAAGAATGATATACATGATGGAAAAGCTTCAGATTTTCATATATCAGCAGATGATATCTTGTGGTTTAGAGGACGATTATATGTACCTAATACAGAAAATATCCGAGGTAATATTTTATCTGAAGCTCATATGACACCCTATTCTGTTCATCCTGGAGCTACTAAAATGTATAGAGATTTGAAGTTGCACTATTGGTGGCCGAACATGAAAAGTGAGATAGCCGAATACGTGGGACAATGTTTAACTTGTCAACAGATAAAAGCAGAACATCAAAGGCCAGCAGGAACATTACAACCATTACCTATCCCGGAATGGAAATGGGAAAGAATCACAATGGACTTTGTGGTGAGATTACCAAAAACGACTAAAGGATATGATATTATTTGGGTTATTGTGGATAGGTTAACAAAATCAACTCATTTCATTCCAATTTGTTCCACTTATTCCATGGACCAATATGCTCAGCTCTATGTACAAGAAATTGTTAGACTTCATGGGGTGCCAGTAGCTATTTTTCAGATAGGGATTTGAAGTTTTTATCCCTGTTTTGGAGAAGCTTACATAAGGCTTTGGGAACACAATTATCTTTTAGCACAGTTTATCATCCTCAAACTGACGGGCAATCAGAAAGAACCATACAAATATTGGAAGATATGCTAAGGGCTTGTGTATTGGACTTCCAAGGCCAGTGGAGTAAATTCTTACCTTTGGTAGAATTTGCATACAACAATAGTTATCAGGCTACAATTGGTATGGCTCCTTATGAAGCATTATACGGTAGAAAATGTAGATCTCCAGTTTATTGGGATGAGGTTGGAGAAAGGAAACTATTAGGTCCAGATATGGTACGTGAAATGGCTGAGGTTGTGACACAAATACGTCAATGAATGCAAACCGCTCAAAATCGACAAAAATGTTATGCAGATTAAAGAAGAAGAATATTAGAATTTACTGTGGGAGATCAAGTATTTTTAAAGATAGCACCAATGAAAGGAGTGATGCGGTTTGGAAAGAAGGGAAAACTAAGCCCGAGATATATTGGTCCATTTACTATTATTGAGAGAATCGGGAATGTTGCCTACAAACTTGACCTTCCTTCATCGATGTCTCAAGTACATAATGTGTTTCATATATCCATGCTAAGAAAATATATTGGAAATCCTTCCCATGTATTGAGGAATGAACCGATGGAAATAAAACCAGATTTGACTTACGAAGAAAAGCCGATAGAGATCCTTCAACGAGAGATAAAGCAACTGAGAAGCAAGAAAATTCCATTGGTTAATATATTGTGGCGGAATCAGTCAATAGAAGAGGCCACTTGGGAAAGAGAAGAGGAAATGCGGATTAAATATCCTGAACTTTTTGGTAAGCAAATTTCGAGGACGAAATTTTTATAAGGAGGGGAGGTTGTAATACCCCGAACTTCACGTTCTACATTTGGCCAATATGATTCATGCATTCCAT
The DNA here is from genome assembly GCF_002742605.1 of Olea europaea var. sylvestris. NCBI lineage: Eukaryota > Viridiplantae > Streptophyta > Magnoliopsida > Lamiales > Oleaceae > Olea > Olea europaea. The sequence continues at coordinate 109,508 of NW_019242700.1, read as the reverse complement.
GCTAATTACATTGTCATTTGTATCAATTTCCTGATTGCCTTTTCTTAAAACGATGCATTTGATCATCAAGGCTTTAAAATCTTAACATGGTGATAACCTTCGACTCTTCGATCTAGGTGGTGAATTTTATATTGAGCTATGATAGAAAGTTAGATTAACTAAATGTTGGAGATTGGCTTGGTAAGTAATGTAATATTTGAAAGGCCGAAAATTTGTATCAACGAAGGTTCAAGCTTTCCATTCGGCTAATCGAGGTCACCTTAAACCCTAGATAGGTAATTCACATATTTGGGACATGAGGGATGAAGTGATATTATCACAACGTAATAATATATGTCTTATACGACATTATAAATATTGAGGTGCGAATTGTTGAAATCGGTTGAGAATCGGATAAGAAATTAAATGAACGGTTGAGGAATTAGTTCTATGAAATACTTTGGGATCTTAGGACAAGCGAAATGGATTGCAAACATGTCAAAATAAGCCGAGGATACTTGGTTTGTGCCTGCAAAGATAGATATAAAATCAGATTTTACTACAAGTGACCACCTCATGCTTGAACACCTCGCGCTTGGGATGGTTGTCATTTTAGCACTCAATTCCCTCAACCTTAAGCCTCCAACACGTCCTATAAGTCCTTAGAACTTTACACAAGATATTTATAACTCTTATAAGTCACATATGGCT
>NW_019242700.1:0-104537 GCF_002742605.1 Olea europaea var. sylvestris | reverse complement strand
ACATCCACTCAATGCCCCCGACTAAGATTAGCCACCGATGTATCTAATCTATTCATCCAAGCCTCCTGCTTCTCCAACCTATCCCTCACATCTCCAAACGCCCTCTCAAACCTCTGCACCAAATCCTCCGATGCATTGCTATTATTACCTTGTTGGCTTGAATTTGATTCTACCCTTTCTGACATCCTAACACTAAAGATTTTTATTTTACTGCACTCACCAAAAGTCACTCGGAAACACACAAGGGCTTTTACCCTCTATTAAGCCCCCCTCTTTGCCTTTTACCAAATCATTTCGTGTAGAATTCCCCAAACCGGATGTGACTCAATAATTGTAACAAAGGACTCAAAGAAAACTTTAAAAACTTGACTTGAATTGAAGGAATGGAATGATTCAATGTGTCCAAGTAATTTAGAAACGATATTGAATAATAAAAGTTGGTATTTGACGGATCAATAATATTTAACAATTTTTTTTATTGTACAGATGAACAGTATTTTTTTTAGATCCGAAAATCAATAACAAAACCAACAAAGAAAATGAAAACTGATTTGGACGAAAATTGAGCCCAGATACGGAATTTGAAGATTTTTTATGAAACTTTTGGATCAAAAGATCAAGAAAACCTTCTGGACACAAGAACACAAGAAATTGAAAAAAAATTAGAAAACAAAGGATATAACCTGATTAAATTGGAGCCAAAGCTCTGATACCAACTGATGCGAATCTCGTAGCAATGGAAACTACGAAACCCACAACGAAATTGATGCGGAACCCAAGAACGCCAATACTAACCCGGTTTTGGATCTTGAACCCCAAGAATTGAACGAAGAAACCCTAGATTAGCGAAGAACCTAAAACCCCTTGATTACAATTAAAAGAACCCACAATCCGATTGTTTAGAAAACCACAAGAAATTGAATCTTGATAAGTTCCAAGATTGTTCAAGAAGAACAAGAAATTGAAAGAACAATTCTCTCTCTATAATATTAAGCAAAAGTCAAAAGTTCTTACAATGAAAAATATTCTCCTATTTATACTAATGAATAAAAACGTCCAAAACCACCAAGTTATGGTAATAATTTGATTTCATAAGAATTCTATCGAAACTAGGAAATTCGGCCAAAATTAGAAAATTCGCCAATTTTTTTGGCTTGTGCGGCCGCATGGTGTATTTCCATGCGGTCGTATGGTTCAACAAAAATTGGGGTTTTGATTTTTGGTATGCATTTGTGTGGCCACATTGTGTTTTGCCTGTGCGGCCGCACATACTTATTTTTCAGCCTCCGATTTCTTCGCTTGATAACAAATTGATCCAAGTTGATTCGGCCTTCGACCCGAACATGAAAGTTGCTCCATTTTGAGTCCTGAACATGGTTCCATCAATGGTTTCTTAAACGAGCAATCCCATCGCTTGTTTCACTTGCTTTTCCCTTGATCGCGTCATTGGTCCGCCATCGACTATCAACGGGTCTCATCTCGCACTTGCCTTCGTCGGGCTCGACTCCTGGATCATATCACAAAGGGCCAAAATCCCTCATACATCACGGCAAAGTCGTGAGTTCAATTCAAAATGGTCGCTACATTTTCCAAAAGTACTTATGGGCCCAGAACGGACACCGTGTGCAAAAGTTGTGCTCAATTCTTCGAACGTCAATAATCCAACTATGCAAGTGCTCGTTCTTCCAAAAACAAACAGTCAAAATCCCTCTTACAGCATGACAATGCCGTGAGTACAATCCAAAATGGTCGCAACATTTCCAAAAAGTACATATGGGCCCAAAACGGACACCGTGTGCAAAAGTTACGCTCAATTCTTCGAACGCCGATAACCTAAATATGCAAGTGCTCATTCTTCAAAAAACAAATAGCCAAAATCCCTCTTACGTCACGACGATGCCATGAGTTCAATCTAAAACAGTCGCTACATTAACAAAAAGTACTTATAGGCCCAAAACGGACACTGTGTGCAAAAGTTACGCTCAATTCTTCGAACGCCGACAATCTAAATATGCAAGTGCTCGTTCTTTAAAAAAAAAAAGGCCCGAAATCCCTCATATGTCACGATAAAGCTATGAGTTCAATCCAAAATGGTCACTACATTTTCCAAAAGTACTTATGGGCCCAGAACGGACACCGTGTGCAAAAGTTGTGCTCAATTCTTCGAACGCCGACAATCCAACTATGCAAGTGCTCGTTCTTCAAAAAATAAATAGTCGAAATCCCTCTTACATCACGGCGATGCCGTGAGTTCAATCCAAAATGGTCGCTACATTTTTGAAAAGTACTTATGGCCCAAAACAGACACCGTGTGCAAAAGATACGCTCAATTCTCCGAACGCCGACAATCCAAATATGCAAGTGCTCGTTCTTCGAAAAATAAAGGCCCGAAATCCCTCATACGTCACGAAAAAGATGTGAGTTCAATCCAAAATGGTCGCTACATTTTGTAAAAGTACTTATGGGCCCAGAACGGACACCGTGTGCAAAAGTTGTGCTCAATTCTTCAAACGCTGACAATCCAACTATGCAAGTGCTCGTTCTTCAAAAAACAAACAGTCGAAATCCCTCTTACATCATGACGATGCCATGAAATCAATCCAAAATGGTCGCTACATTTTTGAAAAGTACTTATGGGCCCGAAACGGACACCGTGTGCAAAAGTTACGCTCAATTCTTCGAACGTCGACAATCTAAATATGCAAGTGCTCGTTCTTCAAAAAATAAATGGCTGAAATCCCTCTAACATCATGATGATGCCGTGAGTTCAATCCAAAACGGTCGCTACATTTCCGAAAAGTACTTATGGGCCCAAAACGAACACCTTGTGCAAAAGTTACACTCAATTCTTTGAACATCGACAATCCAAATATGTAAGTGCTCATTCTTCAAAAAACAAACACCCTAAATCTCTCATACGTCACCTCAACATGGCGAGTTCAATCCAAAATGGTCGCTACATTTTCGATAAGTACTTATGGGCCCAAAGCGAACACCGTGTGTAAAAATTACGTTCAATTCTTCGAACGCCGACAATCCAAATATGCAAGTGCTCGTTCTTCGAAAAATAAACTCCTAAAATCCCTCATACATCACGACAACGGTGTCAGTTCAATCCAAAATGGTCGCTACATTTTCGAAAAGTACTTATGGCCCTAGAACGGACACCGTGTGCAAAAGTTGCGCTCAATTCTTCGAACGCCGACAATCTAACTATGCAAGTGCTCGTTCTTCGAAAAACGAATGGTCAAAATCCCTCTTACGTCACGACGATGCCATGAGTTCAATCCAAAATGGTCACTACGTTTTCGAAAAGTACTTATGGGCCCAAAACGAAAATAGTGTGTAAAAGTTATGCTCAATTCTTTGAATGCTGACAATCCAAATATGCAAGTGCTCGTTCTTCAAAAAAATGCCTGAAATCCCTCGTACGTCACGGAAAAGCTATGAGTTCAATCCAAAATGATCGGTGCATTTTCGAAAAGTATTTGTGGGCCAAAAACGGACACCATGAGCAAAAGTTACGCTCAATTCTTCGAGCGTCGACAGTCTAAATATGCAAGTGCTCGTTCTTCGAAGAACAAATGGTCAAAATCCCTCTAATGTCACGACGATGCCGTGAGTTCAATCCAAAATGGTCGCTACATTTTTTAAAAGTACTTATGGGCCCAAAACGGACACCGTGTACAAAAGTTACGCTCAATTCTTCGAACGCCGACAATCCAAATATGCAAGTACTCATTCTTCTAAAAACAAACACCCAAAATCCCTCTTACGTCATGGCAAAGTGGTGAGTTCAATCAAAAACGGCAACTGCATTTTAGAAAGGTACTTTGGGCCCAAAACGGACACCGTGTGCAAAAGTTACGATCAATTCTTCGAACGCCGACAATCCAAATATGCAAGTGCTCATTCTTCGAAAAAAACACCCAAAATCCCTCATACGTCATTGCAAAGCGGCGAGTTCAATCCAAAACGGTCACTACATTTTCCAAAAGTACTTATGGGCCCAGAATGGACACCGTGTGCAAAAGTTGTGCTCAATTCTTAGAACGCCGACAATCCAACGATTCAAGTGCTCGTTCTTCAAAAACAAAATAGTCAAAATCCCTCTTACGTCATGACGATGCCATGAGTTCAATCTAAAACGGTCGCTACATTTCCGAAAAGTACTTATGGGCCCGAAACGGACACCGTGTGCAAAAATTATACTCAATTCTTTGAACGCCGACAATCTAAATATGCAAGTGCTCCTTCATAAAAAAAAAGGGCTGAAATCCCTCTTACGTCATGATGATGCCGTGAGTTCAATCCAAAACGGTTGCTACATTTCCGAAAAGTACTTATGGGCCCAAAACGGACACCGTGTGCAAAAGTTACGCTCAATTCTTCGAAGACCGACAATCCAAATATGCAAGTGCTCATTCTTCAAAAAAAACACCTAAACTCTCTCATACGTCACCTCAAAGGGCGAGTTCAATCCAAAACGGTCGCTACATTTTCGAAAAGTACTTATGGGCCCAAAGCGGATACCGTGTGCAAAAGTTGCACTCAATTCTTCGAACGCCGACAATCCAACTATGCAAGTGCTCGTTCATCTAAAAACGAATGGTTGAAATCCCTCTTACGTCACGACTATGCCATGAGTTCAATCTAAAATAATCGTTACATTTTCGAAAAGTACTTATGGGCCCAAAACGAAAACCGTGTGTAAAAGTTACGCTCAATTCTTCGAATGCCGACAATCCAAATATGCAAGTGCTAATTCTTTGAAAAAAATGTCCGAACTCCCTCGTACGTCATGGCAAAGCTATGAGTTCAATCCAAAATTATCGGTGCATTTTCGAAAAGTATTTGTGGGCCAAAAACGGACACCATGAGCAAAAGTTACGCTCAATTCTTTGAACGCCGACAATCCAAATATGCAAGTGCACGTTCTTCAAAAAACAAACAGCTAAAATCCCTCTAACGTCACGACGATGCCATGAGATCAATCCAAAACGGTCGCTACATTTTAGAAAAGTACGTATGGGCCAAAAACGGACATCGTGTGCAAAAGTTACACTCAATTCTTCGAACGCCGACAATCTAAATATGCAAGTGCTCGTTCTTCAAAAAAACAAACGGCCAAAATCCCTCTTACGTCACGACGATGCCATGAGTTCAATCCAAAACAGTCGCTACATTTTTGAAAAGTACTTATGGTCCCAAAACGGACACCGTATACAAAAGTTACGTTCAATTCTTCGAACGCCGACAATCCAAATATGCAAGTGCTCGTTCTTCGAAAAACAAATACCCAAAATCCCTCTTACATCACGGAAAAGTGGTGAGTTCAATCCAAAATGGTTGCTACATTTCTGAAAAGTGCTTACGGGCCCAAAACGGACATCGTGTGCAAAAGTTACGCCCAATTCTCCGAACGCCGACATTCCAAATATGCAAGTGCTCGTTCTTCGAAAAACAAAGGCCCGAAATTCCTCATATGTCATGGCAAAGCTCTGAGTTCAATTCAAAACGGTCGCTGCATTTCCTAAAAGTACTTATGTGCCCAAAACGGATAACATGTACAAAAGTTATGCTCACTTCTTCGAACGCCGACAATCTGATTATGCAAGTGCTCGTTCTTCAAAAAACAAATGGCCGAAATCCCTCATACATCATGGCAAAGTTGTGAGTTCAATCCAAAATGGTCGCTACATTTTCCAAAAGTACTTATGGCCCCAGAATGGACACCGTGTGCAAAAGTTGTGCTCAATTCTTCGAACGCCGACAATCCAACTACGCAAATGCTCGTTCTTCGAAAAATTAATGGTTGAAATCCCTCTTATGTCACGACGATGCCGTGAGTTCAATCCAAAATGGTCGCTACATTTTCAAAAAGTACTTATGGCCCCAAAACGGACACCGTGTGCAAAAGTTGCGCTCAATTCTTCGAACACTGACAATCTAAATATGCAAGTGCTCGTTCTTCAAAAAACAAATGGCCAAAATCCCTCTTACGTCACGACGATGCCGTGAGTTCAATAAAAAATGTTCGCTACATTTTCGAAAAGTACTTATAGGCCCAAAACGGACAATGTGTGCAAAAGTTACGCTCAATTCTTCGAACGCCGACAATCCAAATATGCAAGTGCTCCTTCCTAAAAAAAAATGGCCGAAATCCCTCTTACGTCATGATGATGCCGTGAGTTCAATCCAAAATGGTCGCTACATTTTCGAAAAGTAATTATGGGCCCAAAATGGACACCATGTGCAAAAGTTACGCTCAATTCTTCAAACGTCAACAATCCAACTATGCAAGTGCTCGTTCTTCGAAAAACAAAGGCCCAAACTCCCTCATATGTCATGGCAAACCTGTGAGTTCAATCCAAAATGGTCGCTACATTTTCCAAAAGTACTTATTGGCCCAGAACGGACACCGTGTGCAAAAGTTGTGTTCAATTCTTCGAATGCCGACTATCCAACTATACAAGTGCACGGTCTTCGAAAAACAAATGGTCAAAATGCCTCTTACGTCATGACGATGCGGTGAGTTCAATCCAAAACGATCATTACATTTCTGAAAAAGTACTTATAGGCCTAAACGGACACCGTGTGCAAAAGTTACATTCAATTCTTCGAACGCCGACAATCCAAATATGCAAGTGCTCATTCTTCGAAAAACAAACACCCAAAATCCCTCATACATCACTGCAGAGAGGTGAGTTTAATCCAAAACGGTCGCTACATTATCAAAAAGTACTTTGGGCCCAAAACGGACACCGTGTGCAAAAGTTACGATCAATTCTGCGAACACCGACAATCTAAATATGCAAGTGCTCGTTCTTCAAAAAATAAAGGCCCGAAATCCCTCATACATCATGGCAAAGTTGTGAGTTCAATCAAAAACGGTCGCTACATTTTTCAAAAGTACTTATGGGCCCAGAATGGACACCTTGTGCAAAAGTTGTGCTCAATTCTTCGAACGCCGGCAATCCAACTATGCAAATACTCGTTCTTCGAAAAGTTAATGGTCGAAATCCCTCTTACGTCACGACGATGCCGTGAGTTCAATCCAAAACGGTTGCTACATTTCTAAAAAGTACTTATGGGCCCAAAACGAACACCGTGTGCGAAAGTTGCGCTCAATACTTCGAACACCGAAAATCTAAATATTCAAGTGCTCGTTCTTCAAGAAACACACTGTCAAAATTCCTCTTACTTCACGACGATGCCGTGAGTTCAATTGAAAACGATCGCTACATTTCCGAAAAGTACTTATAGGCCCAAAACGGACAACGTGTGCAAAAGTTACGCTTAATTCTTTGAACGTCGACTATCCAAATATGTAAGTGCTCCTTCCTCAAAAAAAATGGCCGAAATCCCTCTTACGTCATGACGATGCCGTGAGTTCAATCCAAAATGGTCGCTACATTTCTGAAAAGTACTTATGGGCCCAAAATGGACACCCTGTGCAAAAGTTACCTCAATTCTTCGAACGCCGACAATCCAAATATGAAAGTGCTTGTTCTTCAAAAAACAAAGGCCCGAAATCCCTCATACATCATGGCAAAGCTGTGAGTTCAATCCAAAACGGTCGATACATTTTTGAAAAGTACTTATGGGCCTAGAACGGACACCGTCTGCAACGGTTGCGCTCAATTCTTCGAACACCGACAATCCAACTATGCAAGTGCTCGTTCTTCGAAAAAGACGATCGAAATCCCTCTTACATCATGAATATGTCGTGAGTTCAATCCAAAATGGTCGCTACATTTTCGAAAAGTACTTATGGGCCAAAAACGGAAACCGTGTGCAAAAGTTACGCTCAATTCTTCGAATGCCGACAATCCAAATATGTAAGTGCTCCTTCCTCAAAAAAAGGCCGAAATCCCTCTTACGTCACGACGATGTCGTGAGTTCAATCCAAAATGGTCGCTACATTTTCGAAAAGTACTTATGGGCCAAAAACGGAAACCGTGTGCAAAAGTTACGCTCAATTCTTCGAATGCCGACAATCCAAATATGTAAGTGCTCCTTCCTCAAAAAAAGGCCGAAATCCCTCTTACGTCACGACGATGTCGTGAGTTCAATCCAAAATGGTCGCTACATTTCCGAAAAGTACTTATGGGCCCAAAATGGACACCCTGTGCAAAAGTTACGCTCAATTCTTCGAATGCCGACAATCCAGATATGCAAGTGCTTGTTCTTCAAAAAACAAAGGCCCGAAATCCCTCATACATCATGGCAAAGCTGTGAGTTCAATCCAAAATGGTCGCTATGTTTTCAAAAAGTACTTATGGGCCTAGAACGAACACCGTGTACAACAGTTGCGCTCAATTCTTCGAACACCAATAATCCAACTATGCAAGTGCTCGTTCTTCAAAAAAGACGGTCGAAATCCCTCTTACGTCACGAATATGCCGTGAGTTCAATCCAAAACGGTCGCTACATTTTCGAAAAGTACTTTGGGCCCAAAACGAACACCGTGTACAAAAGTTATGCTCAATTCTTCGAACGCCGACAATTCAAATATGCAAGTGCTCGTTCTTCAAAAAAAAAACACCCAAAATCCCTCATACATCATAGCAAAGCTGTGAGTTCAATCCAAAATGGTCGCTACATTTTTCAAAAGTACTTATGGGCCCAGAATGGACACCGTGTGCAAAAGTTGTGCTCAATTCTTCGAACGCCGGGGCTCATTCTTCGAAAAACAAATGGCCGAAATCCCTCTTACGTCACGACGATGCCGTGTGTTCAATGCAAAAAGGTCATTACATTTCCAAAGTACTTATGGGCCCAAAACGGACGCCATGTGCAAAGGTTACGCTCAATTCTTCGAACACCGACAATCTAACTATGCAAGTGCTCATTCTTCAAAAAGCAAATGGCCGAAATCTCTCTTAAACCATGACGATACCATGAGTTCAATCCAAAATGGTCGCTACATTTTCAAAAAGTACTTATAGGCCCAAAACGGACACCGTGTACAAAAGTTACGCTCAATTCTTAGAACGCCGACAATCCAATTATGCAAGAGCTCATTCTTCAAAAAATAAATGGCTAAAATCCCTCTTACATCACGATGATGCCGTGAGTTCGCTACATTTCCGAAAATTACTTATGGGCCAAAAACGGACACCGTGTGCAAAAGTTAGCCTAAATTCTTCGAACGCCGACAATCTAAATTTCCAAGTGCTCATTCTTCGAAAAACAAACGGCCGAAATCCCTCTCACATCACGACGATGCCATGAGTTCAATCCAAAGTGGTCGCTACATTTTTGAAAAGTGCTTATTGGCCCAAAACGGACACCGTGTGCAAAAGTTACGCTCAATTCTTCCAACGCCGACAATCCAACTATGCAAGTGCTCGTTCTTCGAAAAACAAAGGCCCGAAATCCCTCATACATCATGGGAAAGCAATGAGTTCAATCTATAACAGTTGCTACATTTCTAAAAAGTACTTATGTGCCCAAAACGGACAACGTGTGCAAAATTTATGCTCACTTCTTCAAACGCCGACAATCTAAATATGTAATTGCTCGTTCTTCAAAAAACAAATGGTCGTAATCCCTCATACATCACGATGATGCCATGAGTTCAATCCAAAACGGTCGCTACATTTTCGAAAAGTACTTATGGGCCCAAAACGGACACCGTGTGCAAAAGTTACGCTCAATTCTTCGAACGCCGACAATCCAAATATGCAAGTGCTCGTTCTTAAAAAAATGCCTGAAATCCCTCATACGTCATGGGAAAGCTGTGAGTTCAATCCAAAACGGTCGCTACATTTCCGAAATGTACTTATGGGCCCAAAATGGACAACGAGTGCAAAAGTTACGCTCAATTCTTCGAATGCCAACAATCCAAATATGCAAGTGCTCGTTCTTTGAAAGAAAAAGCCCAAAATCCCACATACATCATGAAAAAGCTGTGAGTTCAATCCAAAATGGTCACTACATTTTCGAAAACTACTTATGGGCCTAGAACGGACACCGTGTGAAAAAGTTGCACTCAATTCGTTGAACGTCGACAACCCAACTATACAAGTGCTCATTGTTCGAAAAACAAAGGGTCAAAATCCCTCTTACGTCACGACGGTACCGTAAGTTCAATCCAAAACGGTCGCTACATTTTCGAAAAGTAATTATGGGCCCAAAGTGGAAATCGTGTGCAAAAGTTATGCCCAATTCTTCGAAAGCTGACAATCCAAGTATGCAAGTGCACGTTCTTCAAAAAAATGCCTAAAATCCCTTGTACGTCATGGCAAAGCTGTGAGTTCAATCCAAAACGGTCGCTACAATTCCGGAAAGTACTTATGGGCCAAAAACAAACATGTGCAAAAGTTACGCTCAATTCTTCGAACGTTGACAATCTAAATATGCAAGTGCTCATTCTTCGCAAAAAATGGCCGAAATCCCTCTTACATCACGACGATGTCTTGAGTTCAATCCAAAACGGTCGCTACATTTTCAAAAAGTACTTATGGGCCCAAAACGGACACCGTGTGCAAAAGTTACGCTCAATTCTTCGAACGCCGACAATCCAAATATGCAAGTGCTCGTTCTTCGAAAAAACAAAGGCCCGAAATCCCTCCTACATCACGAAAAAGCTGTGAGTTCAATCCAAAATGGTCGCTACATTTTCCAAAATTACTTATGTGCCCAGAACGGACACCGTGTGCAAAAATTGTGCTCAATTCTTCGAACGCCGACAATATAACTATGCAAGTGCTCGTTCTTCGAAAAACAAATGGCCAAAATCCCTCTTACACCACGACGATACCGTGAGTTCAATCCATAACGATCGCTACATTTCCGAAAAGTACTTATGGGCCCAAAACGGACACTGTGTGCAAAAGTTACGCTCAATTCTTCGAACGTCGACAATCTAAATATGCAAGTGCTCGTTCTTCGAAAAACAAAAACTAAAAATCCCTCATACATCACGGAAAAGCAGTGAGTTCAATCCAAAATGGTCGCTACATTTTTGAAAAGTGCATATGGGCCTAAAACGGACACCGTGTGCAAAAGTTACGCTCAATTCTTCGAATGCCGACAATCCAAATATGCAAGTGCTCATTCTTCGAAAAAAATGCCTAAAATCCCTCATACATCACGACAAAGCTGTGAGTTCAATCTAAAACGGTCGCTACATTTTCAAAAAGTACTTTATGGGCCTGGAACAGACACCATACTCAAAAGTTGTGCTCAATTCTTTGAACACCGACAATCCAACTATGCAAGTGCTCGTTCTTTGAAAAACAAACGATCGAAATCCCTCTTACGTCACGACGATGGCATGAGTTCAATCTAAAACGGTCGCTACATTTTCGAAAACTACTTATGGGCCCAAAACGGACACCGTGTTCAAAAGTTACTCTCAATTCTTCGAACGCCGACAATCCAAATATGCAAGTACTCGTTCTTCGAAAAAAATGCCCAAAATCCCTCGTACGTCATGGGAAAGCTGTGAGTTCAATCCAAAATAGTCGCTACAATTCCGAAAAGTACTTATGGGCCCAAAACAGACACTGTGTGCAAAAGTTAGCCTCAATTCTTCGAACGCCGACAATCTAAATATCCAAGTGCTCATTCTTCGAAAAACAAACAGCCGAAACCCCTTTTGCATCACGACGATGCCATGAGTTCAATCCAAAACGGTCGCTACATTTTTGAAAAGTACTTATGGGCCCAAAACGGACACCGTGTGCAAAAGTTACTCTCAATTCTTCGAACGCCGACAATCCAAATGTGAAAGAGCTCGTTCTTCAAAAAACAAATGGCCGAAATCCCATTTATGTCATGATGATGCCGTGAGTTCAATCCAAAACGGTCGCTACATTTTCGAAAAGTACTTACGGGCCCAAAATGGACACCGTGTGCAAAATTTACGCTCAATTCTTCGAACGCCGACAATCCAAATATGCAAGTGCTCGTTCTTCGAAGAACAAAGACCTGAAATCCCTCATACATCACGACAAAGCCGTGAGTTCAATCCAAAACGGTCGCTACATTTTCCAAAAGAACTTTTGGGCCCAAACGGACACCGTGTGCAAAAGTTGTGCTCAATTCTTCGAACACCGACAATCCAACTATGCAAGTGCTCGTTCTTCAAAAACAAATGGTCAAAATCCCTCTTACACCATGACGATGTCGTGAGTTCAATCCAAAATGGTCGCTACATTTTCGAAAAGTACTTATGGCCCAAAACGGACACTGTGTGCAAAAGTTACGCTCAATTCTTCGAACGTCGACAATCTAAATATACAAGTGCTCATTTCTAAAAAAACAAACACCCAAAATCCCTCATACATCACGAAAAAGCGGTGAGTTCAATACAAAACAGTCGCTACATTTTTGAAACGTATTTATGGGCCCAAAACGGACACCGTGTGTAAAAGTTACGCTCAATTCTTCGAATGTCGACAATCCAATTATGCAAGTGCTCGTTGTTCGAAAAACAAATGCTTAAAATCCCTCATACATCACGACAAAGCTGTGAGTTCAATCCAAAATGGTTGCAACATTTTTGAAAAGTACTTATGGGCCTGGAATAGACACCGTACGCAAAAGTTGCGCTCAATTCTTCGAACGCCGACAATTCAACTATGCAAGTGTTTTTTCTTCGAAAAACAAATGGTCGAAATCCCTCTTACGTCACGATGATGCCATGAGTTCAATCCAAAATAGTCGCTACATTTTCGAAAACAACTTATGGGCACAAAACGGACACCGTGTTCAAAAGTTACGCTCAATTTTTCGAACGTCGACAATCCAAATATGCAAGTGCTCATTCTTCAAAAAATAAACACCCAAAATCCCTCTTACGTCACGGCAAAGTGGTGAGTTCAATCCAGAACGGTCGCTACATTTTCGAAAAGTAATTATGGGCCCAAAAAGGATATCGTGTGCAAAAGTTACACTCAATTCTTCGAATGCCGACAATCCAAATATGCAAGTGCTCGTTCTTCAAAAAAAAAAGGCCCAAAATCCCGTATAAATCACGGGAAAGCTGTGAGTTCAATCCAAAACGGTTGCAACATTTCTGAAAAGTACTTATGTGCCCAAAATGGACAACGTATGCAAAATTTACTCTCACTTCTTCAAATGCTAACAATCTAAATATGCAAGTGCTCGTTCTTCAAAAAACAAATGGCTGAAATCCCTCTTACGTCACGATGATGCCATGAGTTCAATCTAAAATGGTCGCTACATTTTCGAAAAGTACTTATGGGCCCAAAACGGACACCGTGTGCAAAAGTTACGCTCAATTCTTCGAACGTCGACAATCCAAATATGCAAGTGCTTGTTCTTCAAAAAACAAACACCCAAAATCCCTCTTACGTTATGGCAAAGCGGTGAGTTCAATCCAAAATGGTAGCAACATTTTCAAAAAGTACTTATGGGCCCAAAACGGATATCGTGTGCAAAAGTTACGCTCAATTCTTCGAACGCCGACAATCCAAATATGCAAGTGCTCGTTCTTAGAAAAATAAAGGCCCAAAATCCCTCATACATCACGGGAAAGCTCTGAGTTCAATCCCAAATGGTTGCTATACTTCTGAAAAGTACTTATGTGCCCAAAACGAACAACGTGTGCAAAATTACGCTCACTTCTTCAAATGCCGACAATCTAAGTATGCAAGTGCTCGTTCTTCAAAAAACAAATGGCTGAAATCCCTCTTACATCACGATGATGCCATGAGTTCAATCCAAAATGGTCGCTACATTTTCAAAAAGTACTTATGGGCCCCAAACGGACACTGTGTGCAAAAGTTACGCTCAATATTTCGACCGCCGACAATCCAAATTTACAAGTGCTCATTCTTCAAAAAACAAACACCTGAAATCCCTCTTACATCACGGCAAAGTGGTGAATTCAATCCATAACGGTAGCTACATTTTCGTAAAGTACTTATGGGCCCAAAACGGATACCGTGTGCAAAAGTTATGCTCAATTCTTTGAACGCCGACAATCCAAATATGCAAGTTCTCGTTCTTCGAAAAATAAAGGACCGAAATCCCTCATAGATCACGGGAAAGCTCTGAGTTCAATCCCAAACGGTTGCTACATTTCTGAAAAGTACTTATGTGCCCAAAATGGACAACGTGTGCAAAATTTACGCTCACTTCAAACGCCGACAATCTAAGTATGCAAGTGCTCGTTCTTCAAAAAACAAATGGCTGAAATCCCACTTACGTCACAAAAATGCCGTGAGTTCAATCCAAAATGGTCGCTACATTTTCGAAAAGTGCATATGGGCCCCAAACGGACACCGTGTGCAAAAGTTACGCTCAATAATTCGACCGCCGACAATCCAAATTTGCAAGTGCTCGTTCTTAAAAAACCAAATGGCTGAAATCCCTCTTTCATCACGACGATGCCGCGAGTTCAATCCAAAACGGTCGCTACATTTTCGAAAAGTACTTATGGGCCCAAAACGGACACCGTGTGCAAAAGTAATGCTCAATTCTTCGAACGCCGACAATCCAAATATGCAAGTGCTCGTTCTTCAAAAAAACCCCCAGAATCCCTCGTACATCACCGCAAATCGGTGAGTTCAATCCAAAATGGTCGCTACATTTTCGAAAAGTACTTATTGCCCAAAATGGACACCGTGTGCAAAAGTTACACTCAATTCTTCGAACGTTGACAATCCAAATATGCAAGTGCTCGTTCTTCGAAAAACAAAGGCCTGAAATCCCTCATACGTTAGGGCAAAGCTGTGAGTTCAATCCAAAACGATCGCTACGTTTTCCAAAAGTACTTATGTGCCCAAAACGGACAACGTGTACAAAATTTACTCTCACTTCTTCAAACGTCGACAATCTAAATATGCAAGTGCTCGTTCTTCAAAAAAAAATGGCCAAAATCCCTCTTACGTCACGACGATGCCATGAATTCAATCCAAAATGGTCGTTACATTTTTGAAAATTACTTATGGCCCAAAACGGACACCGTGTGCAAAAGTTACGCTCAATTCTTAGAACGCCGACAATCCAAATATGCAAGTGCTCGTTCTTCAAAAAACAAAGACCCGAAATCCCTCTTACATCACGGCAAAGTGGTGAGTTCAATCCAAAATGGTAGGTACTTTTTCGAAAAGTACTTATGGGCCCAAAACGGATACCGTGGGCAAAAGTTACGCTCAATTCTTCGAACGCCGACAATCCAAATATGCAAGTTCTCGTTCTTCGAAAAATAAAAGCCCGAAATCCCTCATACGTCACGGGAAAGCTCTGAGTCCAATCCCAAACGGTTGCTACATTTCTGAAAAGTAGTTATGTGCCCAAAACGGACAACGTGTGCAAAATTTTCGCACACTTCTTCAAACGCCGACAATCTAAGTATGCAAGTGCTCGTTCTTCAAAAAACAAATGGCCGAAATCCCACTTACATCACAAAAATGCCGTGAGTTCAATCCAAAAATGGTCGCTACATTTCCGAAAAGCACTTATGGGCCAAAACGGACGTCGTGTACAAAAATTACACTCAATTCTTCGAACGCTGACAATCTAATTATGCAAGTGCTCGTTCTTCAAAAAACAAACATCCAAAATCCCTCTTACATCACGATGATGCTGTGAGCTCAATCAAAAACGGCCGCTACATTTCTGAAAAGTACTTATGGGGCCAAAACGGACACCGTGTGCAAAAGTTAGGCTCAATTCTTCGAACGCCGAAAATCAAAATATGCAGGTGCTCGTTCTTCAAAAAATAAACACCAGATATCCCTCATACATCACGACAAAGCGGTGAGTTCAATCCAAAAATGGTCGCTACCGAAAAGTACTTATGGGCCCGAAACAGACACCGTGTGCAAAAGTTACACTCAATTCTTCGAACGCTGACAATCCAAATATGCAAGTGCTCGTTCTTCAAAAAACAAAGGCCCGAAATCCCTCATACGTCATGGCAAAGATGTGAGTTCAATCCAAAATGGTCGCTACATTTTCCAAAAGTACTTATGGGCCCAGAACGGACACCGTGTGCAAAAGTTGTGCTCAATTCTTCGAACACCGACAATCCAACTATGCAAGTACTCGTTCTTGGGAAAACATACGATCAAAATCCCTCTTATGTCATGACGATGCCATGAGTTCAATCCAAAATGGTCGCTACATTTTTTAAAAGTACTTACGGGCCCAAAATGGACACCGTGTGCAAAATTACGCTCAATTCTTCGAACGCCGACAATCTAAATAAGCAAGTGCTAATTCTTCAAAACATAAATGGCCGAAATACCTCTTACGTCACAACGATGCCGTGAGTTCAATCCAAAATGATTGCTACATTTTCGAAAAGTACTTATGGGCCCAAACAGACATCATGTGTAAAAGTTACGCTCAATTCTTCGAACGTCGACAATCCAAATATGCAAGTGCTTGTTCTTCGAAAAAGAAACACCCGAAATCCCTTATACGTCATGGCTAAGCGGCGAGTTCAATCCAAAACTGTAGCTACATTTTTGAAAAGTACTTATGGGCCCAAAACGGACACCATGTGCACAAGTTAAGCTCAATTCTTCGAACGACGACAATCCAACTCTGCAAGTGCTCGTTCTTAGAAAAACAAATGGTCAAAATCCGTCTTACGTCATGATGATGCCGTGAGTTCAATCCAAAACGGTCGCTATATTTACGAAAAGTACTTATGGGCCCAAAACGGCCACCGTGTGCAAAAGTATGCTCAATTCTTCGAACGCTGACAATCCAAATATGCAAGTGCTCGTTCTTCGAAAAACAAAGGCCCAAAATCCCTCATAAGTCATGGCAAAGCTGTGAGTTCAATCCCAAACGGTCGCTACATTTTCCAAAAGTACTTATGGGCCTAGAACGGACGCCGTGTGCAAAAGTTGTGCTCAATTCTTCGAACACCGACAATCCAACTATGCAAGTGCTCGTTCTTGGGAAAACCTACGATCAAAATCCCTCTTATGTCACGACAATGCCATGAGTTTAATCCAAAACGATCGCTACATTTTTGAAAAGTACTTATGGGCCCAAAACGGACACCGTGTGCAAAAGTTACGTTCAACTCTTCGAACACCGACAATCTAAATAAGCAAGTGCTTGTTCTTCAAAAAATAAACGGTCGAAATACCTCTTACATCACGACGATGCCATGAGTTCAATCCAAAACGGTTGCTACATTTTCAAAAAGTACTTATCGGCCCAAACGGACATCGTGTGTAAAAGTTACGCTCAATTCTTCGAACGTCGACAATCCAAATATGCAAGTGCTCGTTCTTCGAAAAAGAAACACCTGAAATCCCTTATACGTCATGGCTAAGCGGTGAGTTCTATCCAAAACGGTCGCTACATTTTCGAAAAGTACTTATGGGCCCAAAACGGACACCATGTGCAAAAGTTATGCTCAATTCTTCGAAAGCCGACAATCCAAATATGCAAGTGCTCGTTCTTCGAATAGCAAACGCCCGAAATCCCTCATACATCACGACAAAGCTGTGAGTTCAATCCAAAACGGTCGCTACATTTTCGAAATGTACTTATGCGTCTAGAACGGACACCGTGTGTAAAAGTTACGTTCAATTCTTCGAACGTCGACAATCCAACTATGCAAGTGCTCATTCTTAGAAAAACAAATGGTCGAAATCCGTCTTACGTCATGATGATGCCATGAGTTCAATCCAAAACGGTCGCTATATTTACGAAAAGTACTTATGGGCCCAAAATGGACACCGTGTGCAAAAGTTATGCTCAATTCTTCGAATGCTGACAATCCAAATATGCAAGTGCTCGTTCTTCGAAAAACAAAGGCCCAAAATCCCTCATAAGTCATGGCAAAGCTGTGAGTTCAATCCCAAACGGTCGCTACATTTTCCAAAAGTACTTATGGGCCCAGAACGGACACCGTGTGCAAAAGTTGTGCTCAATTCTTCGAACGCCGATAATCCAACTATGTAAGTGCTCGTTCTCAGAAAAACAAATGGTCGAAATCCCTCTTATGTCACGTCAATACCGTGAGTTCAATCCAAAACGGTCACTACATTTTTGAAAAGTATTTATGGGCCCAAAACAGACATCGTGTGCAAAAGTTACGCGCAATTCTTCGAATGTCGTCAATCTAAATATGCAAGTGCTCATGTTTAAAAACAAACGGTCGAAATCCCTCTTACGTCACGATGATACCATGAGTTCAATCCAAAACGATCGCTATATTTCCGAAAAGTACTTATGGGCCCAAAACGGAAACTGTGTGCATAAGTTACGCTCAATTCTTCGAATGCCGACAATCCAAATATGCAAGTGCTCAATCTTCGAAAAAATGCCCGAAATCCCTCGTACGTCATGGCAAAGCTGTGAGAACAATCCAAACCAGTCGCAACATTTTCAAAAAGTACTTATGGGCCCAAAACGGACACCGTGTGCAAAAGTTATGCTAAATTCTACGAACGCCGACAATCTAAACATGCAAGCGCTCGATCTTCGAAAAACAAATGACCAAAATACCTCTTACATCATGATGATGCCGTGAGTTCAATACAAAACGGTCGCTACATTTTCGAAAAGTACTTATGCGCCCAAAACAGACACCTTGTGCAAAGGTTAAGCTCAATTCTTCGAACGCTAACAATCCAAATATACAAGTGCTCGTTCTTTGAAAAACAAACACCTAAAATCCCTCATATGTCATGGCAAAGCGGTGAGTTCAATCCAAAAGGTCGTTACATTTTCGAAAAGTACTTATGGGCCCAAAACGGACACCGTGTGCAAAAGTTACGCTCAATTCTTCGAACGCCGACAATCCAAATATGCAAGTGCTCGTTCTTCAAAAAAAAAAAGGTCCAAAATCCCTCATACATCACGACAAAGCTGTGAGTTCAATCCAAAATGGTCACTACATTTTCGAAAAGTACTTATGGGCCCAAAACGGACACCGTGTGCAAAAGTTACGCTCAATTCTTCGAACGCCGACAATCCAAATATGCAAGTGCTCGTTCTTCAAAAAAAAAAAAGGTCCAAAATCCCTCATACATCACGACAAAGCTGTGAGTTCAATCCAAAATGGTCACTACATTTTCGAAAAGTACTTATGGGCCAAGAACAGATACCGTGTGCAAAAGTTGTGCTCAATTATTCGAACACCGACAATCCAAATATGCAAGTGCTCGTTCTTCAAAAAACAAACGGCTAGAATCCCTCATACGTCATGGTAAAGCGGTGAGTTCAATCCAAAATGGTCACTACATTTCTAAAAAGTAATTATGGGCCCAAAATGGACACCGTGTGCAAAATTTACGCTCAATTCTTCGAACGCCGACAATCCAAATATGCAAGTGCTTGTTCTTCGAAAAATAAACACCCAAAATACCTCATACGTCATGGCAAGGTGTGAGTTCAATCTAAAATGGTCGCTACATTTCTGAAAAGTACTTTTGGGCCCAAAACAGACACTGTGTGCAAAAGTTACGCTCAATTCTTCGAACGCCGACAATCCAAATATGCAAGTGCTAGTTCTTCGAAAAACAAAGGCACGAAATCTGTCATAAGTCACGGCAAAGCCATGAGTTCAAT
Organism: Olea europaea var. sylvestris; assembly: GCF_002742605.1. Taxonomy (NCBI): domain Eukaryota; kingdom Viridiplantae; phylum Streptophyta; class Magnoliopsida; order Lamiales; family Oleaceae; genus Olea; species Olea europaea. Next base: position 85,013 of record NW_019242700.1, on the reverse strand, counting down.
CCAAAATGGTCGCTACATTTTTCAAAAGTACTTATGGGCCCTGAACGGACACCGTGTACAAAAGTTGTGCTCAATTCTTCGAACGCCGACAATCCAACTATGCAAGTGCTCGTTCTTTGAAGAAAAAGGTCAAAATCCCTATTATGTCACGACGATATCGTGAGTTCAATCCAAAACGTTTGCTGCATTTTCGAAAAGTACTTATGGGCCCAAAACGGACACCGTGTGCAAAAGTTACACTTAGTTCTTCGAACGCCGACAATCTAAATATGCAAGTGCTCATTCTTCAAAAAGCAAAGGTCCAAAATCCTTACATCACAACGATGCTGTGATTTCAATCCAAAATGGCCGCCACATTTTCGAAAAGAACTTATGGGCCCAAAATGGACACCGTGTGCAAAAGTTACACTTAGTTCTTCGAACGCCGACAATCTAAATATGCAAGTGCTCATTCTTCGAAAAACAAACACCTAAAATCCTTCTTACGTCACGGTAAAGCAGTGAGTTCGATCCAAAACGGTCGCTACATTTCCGAAAAGTACTTATGGGCCCAAAACGGACACCGTATGCAAAAGTTACGCTCAATTCTTTGAACGCCGACAATCTAAATATGCAAGTGCTCGTTCTTCAAAAAACAAACAGCAAAAATCCCTCATACGTCATGGTAATGCGGTGAGTTCAATCCAAAATAGTCGCTACATTTCCAAAAAGTACTTATGGCCCAAAATGGACACCGTGTGCAAAACTTACGCTCAACTCTTCGAACGCCGACAATCCAAGTATGCAAGTGCTCGTTCTTCGAAAAAGAATGCCCAAAATCCCTCATACATCACGACAAGGTCGTGAGTTCAATCCAAAATGGTAGCCACATTTTTGAAAAGTACTTACGGGCCTAGAACGGACACCGTGTACAAAAGGGGCGCTCAATTCTTCGAACGCCGACAATCTAAATATGCAAGTGCTCGTTCTTCAAAAAACAAAAGGCTAAAATCCCTCTTACGTCATGACGATGCCGTGAGTTCAATCCAAAATGGTCGCTACATTTTTTGAAAAGTACTTATGGGTCCAAAACGGACACCGTGTGCAAAAGTTACGCTCAATTCTTCGAACGCCGACAATCCAAATATGCAAGTGCTCGTTCATAAAAAAAAATGGCCGAAATCCCTCTTACGTCATGATGATGCCGTGAGTTTAATCAACACGGTCACTACATTTTCGAAAAGTACTTATGGGAGCAAAACGGACACCGTGTACAAAAGTTACGCTCAATTCTTCAAACGCCGACAGTCCAAATATGCAAGTGCTCGTTCTTTGAAAACCAAACGACAAAAATCCCTCATACATCACCGCAAAGCAGTGAGTTCAATCCAAAATGGTGGCTACATTTTCGAAAAGTACTTATGGGCTTAGAACGGACACCGTGTTCAAAAGTTACGCTCAATTCTTCGAACGCCGACAATCCAAATATGCAAGTGCTCATTCTTCGAAAAACAAAGGCTCGAAATCTCTCATACGTCACGGCAAAGCTGTGAGTTCAATCCAAAAGGGTCGCTACATTTTCCAAAAGTACTTACGGGCCCAGAACGACACCGTGTGCAAAAGTTGTGGTCAATTCTTCGAACGCCGACAATCCAACTATGCAAGTGCTCGTTCTTCGAAAAACAAAGGCCCGAAATCCCTCATAAGTCACGGTAAAGCTGTGAGTTCAATCCAAAACGGTCACTACATTTTCCAAAAGTACTTATGGGCCCAAAACAGACACTGTGTGCAAAAGTTGTGCTCAATTCTTCGAACGTCGACAATCTAACTATGCAAGTGCTCGTTCTTCGAAAAACAAAAGGTCGAAATCCCTCTTACGTCACGACGATGCCATGAATTCAATCCAAAATGGTCGTTACATTTCCAAAAAGTACTTACAGGCCCAAAATGAACACCGTATGCAAAAGTTACGCTCAATTCTTCGAACGTCGACAATCTAAATATGCATGTGCTCGTTCTTCAAAAAAGATGGCCGAAAAGCTTCTTACGTCACGATGATGCCGTGTGTTCAATCCAAAACGGTCGCTACATTCCCGAAAAGTACTTATGAGTCCAAAGCGGACGCCGTGCACAAAAGTTACGCTCAATTCTTCGAACCCTAAGAATCCAACTCTGCAAGTGCTCGTTCCTCAAAAAACAAAAGGTCGAAATCCCTCTTAAGTCATGACGATGCCGTGAGTTCGATCCAAAACGGTCGCTAGATTTCCAAAAAGTACTTATAGGCCCAAAACGGACACTGCGTGCGAAAGTTACACTCAATTTTTTCGAATGCCGACAATCTAAATATGAAAGTGCTCATTCTTCAAAAAACAAATGGTCGAAATCCCTCTTAAGTTACGATGATGCCGCGAGTTCAATCCAAAATGGTCGCTCCATTTTTAAAAAGTACTTATGGGCCAAAAAGGGACACCGTGTGCAGAAGTTACGCTCAACTCTTTGAACGTCGACAATCTAAATATGTAAGTGCTCGTTCTTCAATAAACAAACAGCCAAAATCCCTCATACGTCACGAAAAAGCATTGAGTTCAATCCAAAACGGTCGCTATATTTCCAAAAAATACTTATGGGCCCAAAACGGACACCGTGTGCAAAAGTTACGCTTAGTTCTTCGAACGCCGACAATCCAAATATGCAAGTGCTCGTTCTTCGAAAAACAAACGCACGAAATCCCTCATACAGCATGACAAAGCCATGAGTTCAATCCAAAATGGTCGCTACAATTTTGAAAAGTACTTATGGGCCGAGGACAGACACCGTGTGCAAAAGTGGCTTGCAAATCTTCGAACACCGACAATCAAAATATACAAGTGCTCGTTCTTCAAAAAAAACGGCCGAAATCCCTCTTACGTCACGACGATGCCGTGAGTTCAATCCAAAATGGTCGCTAAGTTTTCGAAAAGTACTTATGGGCCTAAAACGGACACCGTGTACAAAAGTTACGCTCAATTCTTCGAACGTCGACAATTTAAATATGCAAGTGTTCGTTCATCAAAAAACAAATGGCCGAAATCCCTCTTACGTCATGACGATGCCGTGAGTTCAATCCAAAACGGTCGCTACATTTCCGAAAAGTAATTATGGGCCCAAAATGAACACCGTGTGCAAACGTTACGCTCAATTCTTAGACGCCGACAATCCAAATATGTAAGTGCTCGTTCTTCGAAAAACAAACGCCCGAAATCCTTCATACATCATGACAAAGCCATGAGTTCAATCCAAAATGGTCGCTATGATTTTGTAAAGTACTTATGGGCCAAGGACGGACACCGTGTGCAAAAGTGACGCTCAATTCTTCGAGCGCCGACAATCAAAATATGCAAGTGCTCATTCTTCAAAAAACAAATGGCCGAAATCCCTCTTACATCCCGATGATGCCGTGAGTTCAATCCTAAACGGTCGCTACATTTTCAAAAAATACTTATGGGCCCAAAACAGACACCGTGTGCAAAAGTTACGCTCAATTCTTCGAACGCCGACAATCCAAATATGTAAGTGCTCGTTCTTCAAAAAACAAATGGCTGAAATCCTTCCTACGTCACGATGATGCCGTGAGTTCAATCTAAAACGTTCGCTTGATTTTCGAAAAGTACTTATGGGCCCAAAATGGATACCGTGTGCAAAAGTTACGCTCAATTCTTCGAACGCCGACAATCCAAATATGTAAGTGCTCATTCTTCAAAAAACAAATGGCCGAAATCCCTCTTACGTCACGACGATGCCGTGAGTTCAATACAAAACGGTCGCTTGATTTCCGAAATGTACTAATGGGCCCAAAACGGACACCGTGTGCAAAACTTACGCTCAATTCTTCGAACGCCGACAATCCAAATATGCAAGTGCTCGTTCTTCAAAAAATAAACACCTAAAATCCCTCATACATCAAGGCGAAACGGTGAGTTCAATCCAAAATGGTTGCTATATTTCCGAAAAGTTCTTCTCGGCCTAGAACGGACACCGTATGCAAAAGTTATACTCAATTCTTCGAACGTCAACAATCCAAATATGAAGTGCTCGTTCTTCGAAAAAAACACCCGAAATCACTCATACGTCACGGTAAAGCGGTGAGTTCAATCCAAAATGGTCACTACATTTTCGAAAAGTACCTATGGGCCCAAAACGGACACCGTGTGCAAAAGTTACGCTCAACTCTTCGAACGCCGACAATCTAAATATGCAAGTGCTCGTTCTTCGAAAAACACCCGAAATCACTCATACGTCGTGGTAAAGTGGTGAGTTCAATCCAAAACGGTCGCTACATTTTCGAAAAGTACCTATGGGCCCAAAACGGACACCGTGTGCAAAAGTTACGCTCAATTCTTCGAACGCCGAAAATCCAATTATGCAAGTGCTCGTTCTTCAAAAAACAAATGGCCGAAATCTCACTTACGTCCCAACGATGCTGTGAGTTAAATCCAAAATGGTCGCTACATTTTCGAAAAGTATTTATGGGCCTAAAACGGACACCGTGTGCAAAAGTTACCCTCAATTCTTCGAACGCCGACCATCCAAATATGCAAGCGCTCGTTCTTCGAAAAACAAACACCCAAAATCCCTCTAACATAACCGCAAAGTGGTGAGCTCAATCCAAAATGGTCGCTACATTTTCGAAAAGTACTTATGGGCCCAAAACGGACACCGTGTGCAAAAGTTACGCTCAATTCTTCGAACGCCGACAATCCAAATATGCAAGTGCTCATTCTTCAAAAAACAATGGCCAAAATCCCTCTTACGTCACGACGATGCCGTGAGTTCAATCCAAAACGGTGTCGCTACATTTTCGAAAAGTATTTATGGGCCCAAAACAGACACCGAACGTCGACAATCCAAATATGCATGTGCTCGTTCTTCAAAAAATAAACGGCCAAAATCCCTCTTATGTCACGATAATTCCGTGACTTCAATCTAAAATGGTCGCTACATTTTTGAAAAGTACTTATTGGCCCAAAACGGATACCGTGTGCAAAAGTTACGCTCAATTCTTCGAACACCGACAATCCAAATGTGCAAGTGCCCGTTCTTCAAAAAACGAATGGCCAAAATCTCTCTTACACCACGACAATGCCGTGAGTTCAATCCAAAACGGTCGTTACATTTTCGAAAAGTACTTATGGGCCTAAAACGGACACCGTGTGCAAGAGTTACTCTCAATTCTTCGAACGCCGACAATCCAAATATGCAAGTGCTCGTTCTTCGAAAGGCAAACACCCGAAATCCCTCATACATCACCGCAATGTGGTGAGTTCAATCCAAAACGGTAGCTACATTTTCGAAAAGTACTTATGGACCCAAAACGGACACCGTACGCAAAAGTTACGCTCAATTCTTCGAACGTTGGGAATCCAATTATGCAAGTGCTCGTTCTTCAAAAAACAAATGGTCGAAATCCCTCTTTAGTCTCGACGATACCGTGAGTTCAATCCAAAACGGTCGCTAAGTTTCGAAAAAGTACTCATGGGCCCAAAACGGACACAGTGTGCAAAAGTTATGCTCAATTTTTCGAACGCCGACAATCTAAATATGCAAGTGCTCGTTCTTCAAAAAACGAATGGCCAAAATCCCTCATACGTCACGGAAAAGTGGTGAGTACAATCCAAAACGGTCGCTACATTTCCGAAAAGTACTTATAGGCCCAAAATGGACACCGTGTGCAAAAGTTACGCTCAACTCTTCGAACGTCGACAATCCAAATATGCGAATGCTCGTCCTTCGAAAAATAAACGCTCGAAATCCCTCATACATCACGACAAGATTGTGAGTTCAATCCAAAATGGTAGCTACATTTTCGAAAAGCACTTATGGGCCTAGAACTGACACCGTGTGTAGAAGTGGCGCTCAATTCTTCGAACGCCGACAATCTAAATATGCAAGTGCTTGTTCTTTTAAAAAAAATGGCCGAAATCCCTCTTACGTCATGATGATGCTGTGAGTTCAATCCAAAATGCTCGCTACATTTCCGAAAAGTACTTATGGGCCCAAAACAGACACCGTGTGTAATATTACGCTCAATTCTTCGAACGCCGACAATCCAAATATGTAGATGCTCGTTCTTCGAAAAACAAACCCCTGAAATCCCTCATACATCACCACAAAGCAGTGAGTTCAATCCAAAATGGTCGCTACATTTTCAAAAAGTACTTATGGGCCCAAAACGGACACCGTGTGCAGAAGTTATGCTCAATTCGTCGAATGCCGACAATCCAAATATCCAAGTGCCCGTTCTTCAAAAAACAAATGGCTGAAATCCTTCTTACGCCAGACGATGCCCTGAGTTCAATCCAAAACGGTCGCTACATTTTCGAAAAGTAATTATGGGCCCAAAACGGACACCGTGTCATAAAGTTACGCTTAATTCTTCGAACGCCGACAATCCAAATATGTAAGTACTCGTTCTTCAAAAAATAAACACCCGAATTCCCTCACACATCACTGCAATGCGGTGAGTTCCATCCAAAACGGTAGCTACATTTCCAAAAAGTACATATGGGCCTAAAACGGACACCATGTCCAAAAGTTACGCTCAATTCTTCGAACGTCGACAATCCAAATATGCAAGTGCTCATTCTTCAAAAAACAAATGGCCAAAATCCCTCTTACATCACGATAATGCCGTGAGTTCAATCCAACACGGTCGCTACATTTCCAAAAAGTACTTATGCGCCCAAAACGGACACCGTGTACAAAAGTTACGCTCAATTCTTTGAACGCTGAAAATCCAAATATGCAGGTGCTCGTTCTTCAAAAAACAAACACCCGAAATCCCTCATACATCACCGCAAAGCGGTGAGTTCAATCCAAAATGGTCGCTACATTTTTCAAAAGTACTTATGGGCCCAGGACGGACACCTTGTGCAAAAGTTGTGCTTAATTCTTCGAACGCCGACAATCCAACTATGCAAGTGCTCGTTCTTCAAAAAACAAAGGCCCAAAATCCCTCATACGTCATGGCAAAGCTGTGAGTTCAATCTGAAACGGTCGCTTCATTTTCCAAAAGTACTTATGGGCCCAGAACGGACATCGTGTGTAAAAGTTGCGCTCAATTCTTCGAACGCCGACAATCCAACTATGCAAGTGCTCCTTCTTCGAAAAATAAAAGGTCAAAATGCCTCTTACATCACGATGACGCTATGAGTTCAATCCAAAACAGTCGCTTCATTTCCAAAAAGTACTTACGGGCCCAAAACGAACACCTATGCAAAAGTTACGCTCAATTCTTCGAACGTCGACAATCTAAATATGTATGTGCTCGTTCTTCAAAAAACAAATAGTTGAAATCTCTCTTACGTCACGACGATGCCGTGAGTTCAATCCAAAATGGTCGTTACATTTTTGAAAAGTATTTATGGGCCCAAAACGGACACCGTGTGCAGAAGTTACGCTCAATTCTTCGAATGTCGACAATCCAAATATCCAAGTGCTCGTTCTTCAAAAAATAATCGGTCGAAATCCCTCTTAAGTCACGACAATACTGAGAGTTCAATCCAAAACGGTCGCTACATTTCCAAAAAGTACTTATGGGCCCAAAACGGACACCGTGTGTAAAAGTTACACTCAATTCTTCGAACGCCGACAATCTAAATATGCAAGTGCTCGTTCTTCAAAAAACAAACGGTCGAAATCCCTCTTAAGTCACGACGATGCCGTGAGTTCAATCCAAAATGGTCACTACATTTCCAAAAAGTACTTATGGGCCTAAAAGGGACACCGTGTGCAAAAGTTACGCTCAATTCTTCGAACGCCGACAATCTAAATATGCAAGTGCTCGTTCTTCAAAAAACAAATGGCCAAAATCCCTCATACGTCATGGAAAAGCGGGGAGTTCAATCTAAAATGGTCGCTACATTTTCGAAAAATACTTATGGGCCCAAAACGGACACCGTGTACAAAAGTTACGCTCAGTTCTTCGAACACCAACAATCTAAATAGGCAAGCGCTCGTTCTTCGAAAAACAAATGCCTGAAATCCCTAGTACATAATGACAAAGCTGTGAGTTCAATCCAAAACGGCCAGTACATTTTTGAAAAGTACTTATAGGCCTAGGACGGACACGGTCTGTATAAGTGGCGCTCAATTCTTCGAACGCCGACAATTTAAATATGCAAGTGCTCATTCTTCAAAAAACAAATGGCCGAAATCCTTCTTATGTCACGACGATGCCGTGAGTTCAATCTAAAACGGTCGCTACATTTTCGAAAAGTACTTATGGGCCCAAAACGGACACTGTGTGCAAAAGTTACGCTCAATTCTTCGAACGCCGACAATCCAAATATGCAAGTGCTCGTTCTTCAAAAAAACAAATGGCCGAAATCCCTCCTATGTCACGACGATTTTGTGAGTTCAATCTAAAATGGTCGCTACATTTCTGAAAAGTACTTATGGACCCAAAACGGACACCATGTACAGAAGTTACGCTCAATTCTTCGAATGCCAACAATCCAAATATGCAAGTGCTTGTTCTTCGAAAAACAAACACCCAAAATCCCTCATACATCACCGCAAAGCGGTGAGTTCAATCCAAAATGGTCGCTACATTTTCGAAAAGTACTTATGGGCCCAAAACGGACACCGTGTGCAAAAGTTACGCTCAATTCTTCGAACGCCAACAATCCAAATATGCAAGTGCTCGTTCTTCAAAAAACAAATGGCCGAAATCCCTCTTATTTCACGACGATTTTGTGAGTTCAATCCAAAACGATCGCTACATTTTCGAAAAGTACTTATGGGCCCAAAACGGACACCATGTACAAAAGTTACGCTCAATTCTTCAAACGCCGACAATCCAAATATGCAAGTGCTCATTCTTCAAAAAACAAACACCCGAAATCCCTCATACATCACCGTAAAGTGGTGAGTTCAATCCAAAATGGTCGCTACATTTTTGAAAAGTACTTATGGGCCTAGAACGGACACCGTGTGCCAAAGTTACGCTCAATTCTTCGAACGCCGACAATCCAAATATGCAAGTGCTCGTTCTTCGAAAAACGAACACCCGAAATCCCTCATACGTCACGGTAAAGCGGTGAGTTCAAACCAAAATGGTCGCTACATTTTTGAAAAGTTCCTATGGGCCCAAAATGGACACCGTGTAGAAAACTTACACACAATTCTTCGAATGCTAACAGTCCAAATATGCAAGTGCTCATTTTTCGAAAAACAAAGGCCTGAAATCTCTCATACGTCATGGCAAAGTTATGAGTTCAATCCAAAATGGTCGCTACGTTTTCCAAAAGTACTTATGGGCCCAGAACGGACACCGTGTGCACAAGTTACGCTCAATTCTTCGAACGCTGACAATCTAAATATTCAAGTGCTCGTTCTTCAAAAAACAAATGGCCGAAATCCCTCTTACATCATGACGATGCCATGAGTTTAATCCAACACGGTCACTACATTTTCGAAAAGTACTTATGGGCCCAAAACGGACACCGTGTCCAAAATTATGCTTAATTTTTCGAACGCCGACAATCCAACTATGTAATTGCTCGTTCTTCGAAAAACAAAAGGTCGATATCCCTGTCACGTCAAGACGATACCTTGAGTTCAATCCAAAACGTTCGCTACATTTCGAAAAAGTACTTACATGCCCAAAACGAACACCGTGTGCAAAAGTTACACTCAATTCTTCGAACGTCGACAATCTAAATATGCATGTGCTCGTTCTTCAAAAAAAATGCCCTAAATCCCTCTTACGTCATGACGATGCCGTGAGTTCAATCCAAAGCGTTCGCTACATTTGTAAAAGTTACGCTCAATTCTTCGAACGCCGACAACCCAAATATGTAAGTGCTCGTTCTTTGAAAAATAAACACTCGAAATCCCTCACACATCATCGTAATATGGTGAGTTCAATCCAAAACGGACGCTACATTTTCGAAAAGTACTTATGGGCCCAAAACGGACACCGTGTGCAAAAGTTATGCTCAATTCTTCGAACACCGAGAATCCAAATATGCAAGTGCTCGTTCTTCAAAAAACACACGATTGAAATCCCTCTTAAGTCACGATGATACCGTGAGTTCAATCCAAAATGGTCGCTACATTTCCAAAAAGTAATTACGGGCCCAAAACGGACACTGTGTGCAAAAGTTGCACTCAATTGTTCGAACGCCGACAATCTAAATATGCAAGTGCTCGTTCTTCAAAAAACAATCATCTTAAATCCCTCATACATCATGATAAAGCGGTGAGTTCAATCCAAAACGGTCGCTACATTTTCGAAAAGTACTTATGGGCCCAAAACGGACACCGAGTGCAAAAGTTACACTCAATTCTTCGAACGTCGACAATCCAAATATGCAAGTACTCGTTCTTCGAAAAAAAATTGGTCAAAATCCCTCTTACGTCACGACGATGCCATGAGTTCAATCCAAAACGGTCGCTACATTTTCGAAAAGTACTTATGGGCCTAAAACCGACATCGTGTGTAAAAGTTACGCTCAATTCTTCGAACGTCGACAATCCAAAAATGCAAGTGCTCGTTCTTCAAAAAACAAAAGGCCGAAATCCCTCTTACGTCACGACGATTCCATGAGTTCAATCAAAAATGGTCGCCACATTTCAGAAAAGTACTTATGGGCCATAAACGGACACCGTGTGTAAAAGTTACTCTCAATTCTTCGAACGCCAACAGTCCAACTATGTAAGTGCACGTTCTTCAAAAAACAAACCCTCGAAATCCCTCACGCATCACCGCAAAGTGGTGAGTTCAATCCATTACGGTCACTACATTTCCAAAAAGTACTTATGGGCCCAAAACGAACACCATGCGCAAAATTTACTCTCAATTCTTCGAACGCTGAGAATCCAAATATGCAAGTGCTCGTTCTTCAAAGAACAAATGGTCGAAATCCCTCTTTAGTCACGATGATGCCATGAGTTCAATCCAAAGCGGTCGCTACATTTCGAAAAAGTACTTATGGGCCCAAAACGGACACCGTGTGCAAAAGTTACGCTCAATTCTTCGAACGACGACAATCTAAACATGCAAGTGCTCATTCATCAAAAAACAAACGGCCAAAATCCCTCATATGTCATGGTAAAGCGGTGAGTTCAATCCAAAACGGTCGCTACATTTCCGAAACTTCTGGGCCCAAAATGGACACCGTGTGCAAAAGTTAAGCTCAACTCTTCGAACGCCGATAATCCAAATATGCGAGTGCTCGTTCTTCAAAAAAATCCCAAAATCCCTCATACATCATGACAAGGTCATGAGTTCAATCAAAAACGGTAGCTACATTTTCGAAAAGTACTTATGGGCCTAGAACGGACACTGTGTGCAAAAGTGGCGCTCAATTCTTCGAATACCGACAATCTAAATATGCAAGTGCTCGTTCTTCAAAAAACAAATGGTCAAAATCCCTCTAACGTCACGATGATGCCATGAGTTCAATCCAAAATGGTCGCTACATTTTCGAAAAGTACTTATGGGCCCAAAACGGACACCGTTTGCAAAAGTTATGCTCAATTCTTCGAACGCCGACAGTCCAAATATGCAAGTGCTCGTTGTTCAAAAAACAAATGGTCGAAATCCCTCTTACAGAACGACGATGCCGTGAGTTCAATACAACACGGTTGCTACATTTTCGAAAAGTACTTATGGGCCCAAAACTGACATTGTGTATAAAAGTTACGCTCAATTCTTCGAACGCCGACAATCCAAATATGCAAGTGCTCGTTCTTCAAAAAACAAACACCCGAAATCCCTCATACAACACCGCAAAGCAGTGAGTACAATCCAAAATGGTCGTTACATTTCCGAAAAGTACTTATGGGCCTAGAACGGACACCGTGTGCAAAAGTTACACTCAATTCTTTGAAGTCGACAATCCAAATATGCAAGTGCTCGTTCTTCAAAAAATAAAGGCCCAAAATCCCTCATACGTTATGGCAAAGCTGTGAGTTCAATCCAAAATGGCCGCTACATTTTCCAAAAGTACTTATGGGCCCAAGACGGACACCGTGTGCAAAAGTTGTGCTCAATTCTTCGAACACCAACAATCCAACTATGCAAGTACTCATTCTTCGAAAAAAACGCCTGAAATCCCACATATATATCATGGCAAAGCTGTGAGTTCAATCCAAAACGGTCACTGCATTTTCCAAAAGTACTTATGGGCCCAGAATGGACATCGTGTGCAAAAGTTGTGCTCAATTCTTCGAACGCCGACAATCCAACAATGCAAGTGCTCGTTCTTCAAAATACAAAAGGTCTGAATCCCTCTTATGTCACGACGATGCTATGAGTTCAATCCAAAAAGGTCGCTGCATTTCGAAAAAGTACTTACAGGCCCAAAACGAACACCGTGTACAAAAGTTATCCTCAATTCTTCGAACGTCGACAATCTAAATATGCATGTTCTCATTCTTCAAAGAACAAATGGCCAAAATCCCTCTTACGTCATGACAATGCCGTGAGTTCAATCCAAAATGGTTGCTGCACTTTCGAAAAGTACTTATGGGCCCAAAACGAACACCGTGTGCAAAAGTTACGCTCAATTCTTCGAACGCCGACAATCCAAATATGCAAGTGCCTGTTCTTCAAAAAACAAATGGCGGAAATCTCTCCTACACCACGACAATCCCGTGAGTTCAATTCAAAACGGTCGCTACATTTTCGAAAAGTACTTATGGGCCCAAAATGGACACCGTGTGCAAAAGTTACGCTCAATTCTTCGAGCGCCGACAATGCAAATATGCAAGTGCTCATTCTTCGAAAAACAAACACCCAAATCCCTCACACATCATTGCAATGCGGTTAGTTAAATCCAAAATGATAGCAACATTTCCGAAAAGTACTTATGCGCCCAAAACAGACACTGTGCACAAAAGTTACGCTCAATTCATCGAACGCCGAGAATCCAAATATGCAAGTGCTCGTTCTTCAAAAAACAAACGGTCAAAATTCCTCTTAAGTCACGACGATGCCGTGAATTCAATCCAAAACGGTCGCTACATTTCCGAAAAGTACTTATGGGCCGAAAACGGACACTGTGTGCAAAATTTACGCTCAATTCTTCGAAGGCCGACAATTTAAATATGCAAGTGCTTGTTCTTTAAAAAACAAACGGTTGAAATCCCTCTTAAGCCATGATGATGCCGTGAGTTCAGTCCAAAACGGTCACTACATTTTCGAAAAATTCTTATGGGCCCAAAACGGGCACCGTGTGCAAAAGTTACGCTCAGTTCTTCGAACGCCGACAATCCTATTATGCAAGTGCTCGTTCTTCGAAAAACAAACGCCCAAAATCCCTCATACATCAAGACAAAGTTGTGAGTTCAATCCAAAATGGTCGCTACATTTTTGAAAAGTACTTATGGGCCTAGGACGACGCCGTGTGCAAAAGTGGCGCTCAATTCTTCGAACGCCGACAATATAAATATGCAAGTGCTCGTTCTTCAAAAAATAAATGGCCAAAATCCCTCTTACGTCACGACGATGTCGTGAGTTCAATCCAAAATGGTCGCTACATTCCCGAAAAGTACTTAAGGGCCTAAAACGGATACCGTATGCAAAAGTGACGCTCAATTCTTCGAACGCTGACAATCCAAATATGCAAGTGCTCGTTCTTCAAAAAACAAATGGCCAAAGACCCTCTTATGTCATGACGATTCCGTGAGTTCAATCCAAAATGGTCACTATATTTTCGAAAAGTACTTATAGGCCCAAAACGGACACTATGTGCAAAAGTTACGCTCAATTCTTCGAACGCCGACAATCCAAATATGTAAGTGCTTGTTCTTCAAAAATAAACACCCGAAATCCCTCATACATCACCTCAAAGCGGTGGGTTCAATCCAAAATGGTCGCTACATTTTCGAAAAGTACTTATGGGCCTAGAACGGACACCGTGTGCCGAACGTCGACAATCCAAATATGCAAGTGCTCGTTCTTCGAGAAACAAACACCCGAAATCCCTCATACGTCATGGTAAAGCAGTGAGTTCAAACCAAAACATTTGCTACATTTTCGAAAAGTACCTATGCGCCCAAAATGGACACCGTGTGGAAAAGTTACGCTCAATTCTTCGAACGCCGACAATCCAAATATGCAAGTGCACATTTTTCAAAAAATAAAGGCCCGAAATCCCTCTTACATCATGACGATGCCGTGGGTTCAATCCAACATGGTCGCTACATTTCTGAAAAGTACTTATGGTTCCAAAACGGACATCGTGTACAAAAGTTACGCTCAATTCTTCGAACGCCAACATTCAAATATGTAAGTGCTCGTTCTTTGAAAAATAAACACCCAAAATCGCTCATACATCACTGCAAAGCTGTGAGTACAACCCAAAATGGTCGCTATATTTTCCAAAAGTACTTACGAGCCCAGAACGGAAACCGTGCACAAAAGTTACGCTCAATCCTTCGAACGCCGACAATCCAAATATGCAAGAGCTCGTTCTTCAAAAAACAAAAGGCTAAATCCCTCTTACATCATGACGATGCCGTGAGTTCAATCCAACATGGTCGCTACATTTTCGAAAAGTACTTATGGTCCCAAAACGGACAGCATGTATAAAAGTTACGCTCAATTCTTCGAACGCCGAAAATTCAAATATGAAGTGCTCGTTCTTTGAAAAATAAACACTTGAAATCCCTCATACATCACCGTAAAGCGGTGAGTTCAATCCAAAATGGCCGCTAGATTTTCGAAAAGTACTTAAGGGCCTAGAACGGACACCGTGTGCAAAAGTTACGCTCAATTCTTTGAACTCCGACAATCCAAATATGCAAGTGCTAGTTTTTTGAAAAATAAAGGCCCGAAATCCCACATACATCATGGCAAAGCTGTGAGTTCAATCCAAAACGATCGTTACATTCCCGAAAAGTACCTATGGCCCCAAAACGGACACCGTGGGTAAAAGTTACGCTCAATTTTTTGAACGCCGACAATCCAAATATGCAAGTGCTCATTTTTCGAAAAACAAAGGCCCGAAATCCCTCATACATCACGGAAAAGCTGTGAGTTCAATCCAAAACGGTCGCTACATTTTCCAAAATTACTTATGGGCCCAGAACGGACACCGTGTACAACAGTTACGCTCAATTCTTCGAATGCAGACATTCCAAATATGCAAGTGCTCATTTTTCGAAAAACAAAGGCCCGAAATCCCACATATGTCACGGCAAAGCTGTGAGTTCAATCCAAAACGATCGCTACATTTTTGAAAAGCACTTATGGGCCCAGAACGGACACCGTGTGCGCCAACAATCCAACTATGCAAGTGCTCGTTCTTCGAAAAACAAAGGCCCGAAATCTCTCATACGTCACAGCGAAGCTCTGAGTTCAATTCCAAACGGTCGCTACATTTTTCAAAAGTACTTATGGGCCCAGAACAGACACCGTGTGCAAAAGTTGTGCTCAATTCTTCGAACGTCGATAATCCAACTTTGCAAGTGCTCGTTCTTCCAATAACAAACGGTTGAAATCCTTCTTACGTCACGACGATGCTGTGAGTTCAATCCAAAACGGTCGCTACATTTCGAAAAAGTACTTACGGGCCCCAAACGAACACTATGTGCAAAAGTTGTGCTTAATTCTTCGAACGTCGACAATCTAAATATGCATTTACCCGTTCTTCAAAAAATAAATGGCTAAAATCTCTCTCACGTCATGACAATGTCGTGAGTTCAATCCAAAACGGTCGCTACATTTTCGAAAAGTACTTATGGGCCCAAAACGGACACCGTGTGCAAAAGTTACGCTCAATTCTTCGAACGCTGACAATCCAAATATGCAAGTGCTCGTTCCTTGAAAAACAAACACTCGAAATCCCTCACACATCACCGCAATATGGGGAGTTCAATCCAAAATGGTTGCTACATTTTCGAAAAGTACTTATAGGCCTAAAATGGACACCGTGCGCAAAAGTTACACTCAATTCTTCGAACGTCGAGAATCGAAATATGGAAGTGCTCGTTCTTCAAAAAACAAACGGCCAAAATCCCTCATACGTCACGGTAAAGCGGTGAGTTCAATCCAAAACGGTCGCTACATTTCCAAAAAGTACTTATGGGCCAAAAACGGACACCGTGTGCAAAAGTTACGCTCAATTCTTCGAACGCCGATAATCCAAATATGCAAGTGCTCGTTCTTCGAAAAAAAACACTCGAAATCCCTCATACATCACGACAAGGTCATGAGTTCAATCCAAAATGGTCGCTACATTTTCGAAAAGTACTTATGGGCCTAGAACGGACATCGTGTACAAAAGTGGCGCTCAATTCTTCGAACGCCGACAATCTAAGTATGCAAGCGCTCGTTCTACAAAAAAAATGGCTGAAATCCCTCTGACGTCACGGTGATGCCAATAGTTCAATCTAAAACGGTCGCTACATTTCCAAAAAGTACTTATGGGCCTAAAATGGACACCGTGTGTAAAAGTTACGCTCAATTCTTCGAACACCGACAATCCAAATATGCAAGTGCTCGTTCTTAAAAAATAAATGGCCAAAATCCATCTTAAGTCACGACGATGCCGTGAGTTCAATCCAACACAATCGCTACATTTTCAAAAAGTACTTATGGGCCCAAGACGGACATCGTGGGGAAAAGTTACGCTCAATTCTTCGAACATCGACAATCCAAATTTGCAAGTCCTCATTCTTTGAAAAACAAACAACCGAAATCCCTCATACATCACCTCAAAGCGGTGAGTTCAATCCAAAATGGTCGCTACATTTTCGAAAAGTACATATGGACGTAAAACGGACACCGTGTGCAAAAGTTACGCTCAATTCATCAAATGCCGACAATCCAAATATGCAAGTACACATTTTTCGAAAAATAAAGACCCGAAATCCCTCATACATCACGGCAAAGCTGTGAGTTTAATCCAAAACGGTCGCTACATTTTCCAAAAGTACTTATGGGCCCAGAACAGACACCGTGTGTAAAAGTTGTGCTCAATTCTTCGAACGCCAACAATGCAACTATGCAAGTGCTCATTCTTTGAAAAAAAAAATGCCCAAAATCCCTCATACATCATGAAAAAGTTGTGAGTTCAATCCAAAATGTTCGCTACACTTTCCAAAAGTACTTATGGGCCTAGAACGGACACCGTGTGCAAAAGTTGTGCTCAATTCTTCGAACGTCGACAATCCAACTATGCAAGTGCTCGTTCTTCGAAAAACAAAAGGTTGAAATCCCTCTTACGTCATGACGATGCCGTGAGTTCAATCCAAAACGGTCCCTACATTTTCAAAAAGTACTTATGGGCCCAAAGCGAACACCGTGTGCAAAAGTTACGCTCAATTCTTCGAATGCCGACAATCCAAATATGCAAGTGCTCGTTCTTCAAAAAACAAATGGCCAAAATCCCCCTTACATCATGATGATGTTGTGAGTTAAATCCAACAAGGTCGCTATATTTTTGAAAAGTACTTATGGGCGCAAAATGGACACCGTGTGCAAAAGTTACGCTCAATTCTTCGAACGTCGACAATCCAAATATGCAAGTACTCGTTCTTCAAAAAACAAATGGCCGAAATCCCTCATACGTCATGAAAAAGCTCTGAGTTCAATCCAAAATGGTCGCTACATTTTCCAAAAGTACTTATGGGCCAAGAAAGGACACCGTGTGCAAAAGTTACGCTCAATTCTTCGAACACCGATAATCCAAATATGCAAGTGATCGTTCTTCAAAAAACAAATGGCCAAAATCCTTCTTACGTCACGACGATGCTGTAGTTCAATCCAACACGGTCGCTACATTTTCGAAAAGTACTTATGGGCCCAAAACGGATACCGTGTGCAAAAGTTACGCTCAATTCTTCGAACGCCGCTAAAAGGGACACCGTGTGCAAAAGTTACGCTCAATTCTTCGAACGCCGACAATCCAAATATGCAAGTGCTCATTCTTCCAAAAAAAGGCCCGAAATCCCACATACGTCACGACAAAGCTGTGAGTTCAATCCAAAATGGTCGCTACATTTTCCCAAAGTACTTATGGGCCTAGAACGGACAACGTGTGCAAAAGTTGTGCTCAATTCTTCGAATGCCGACAATCTAACTATGCAAGTGCTCGTTCTCCGAAAAACAAAAGGTCAAAATCCCTCTTACATCACGACGATGCTGTGACTTCAATCTAAAATGGTTGCTACATTTCCAAAAAGTACTTGCGGGCCCAAAACGAACACTGTATGCAAAAGGTACGCTCAATTCTTTGAACGTCGACAATCTAAATATGCATGTGCTCATTCTTCAAATAACAAACGGCTGAAATCCCTCTTACATCACGATGATGCCTTGAGTTCAATCCAAAACGATCGCTACATTTTTGAAAAGTACATATGGGCCCAAAACGGACACCGTGTTTAAAAGTTACGCTCAATTCTTCGAATGCCGACAATCCAAATATGTAAGTTCTCGTTCTTCAAAAATAAATGGCCGAAATCCCTCTTACGTCACGATGATGCTGTGAGTTCAATCCTAAATGGTCGCTACATTTCTGAAAAGTACTTACGGGCCCAAAACGGACACCGTGTGCAAAAGTTACGCTCAATTCTTTGAACGTCGACAATCCAATTATGCAAGTGCTCATTCTTTGAAAAAGAAAGGCCCAAAATCCCTCACACATCACGGCAAAGCTTTGAGCTCAATCCAAAACGATCGCTACATTTTCCAAAAGTCCTTATGGGCCCAAAATGGGCACCGTGTGCAAAAGTTGTGCTTGATTCTTCGAACGCCGATAATCCAACTATGCAAGTGCTCATTTCTCGAAAAAAAAAGGTCGAAATCCCTCTTACATCACGATGATGCCGTGAGTTCAATCCAAAATGGTCGCTACATTTCCAAAAAGTTCTTACAGGCCCAAAACGAACACCGTGTGCAAAAGTTACGCTCAATTCTTCGAACGTCGACAATTTAAATATGCATGTTCACGTTCTTCAAAAAATAAAGGCCGAAATCCCTCTTACATCACGATGATGTCATGAGTTCAATCCAAAATGGTCGTCACATTTTCGAAAAGTACTTATGGGCCCATAACGGACACCGTGTGCAAAAGTTACGCTCAATTCTTCGAACGCCGACAATCCAAATATGCAAGTGCTCGTTCTTCAAAAAACAAATGGCTGAAATCCCTCTTACGTCACTATGATGCTGTGAGTTCAATCCAAAACGGTCGCTACATTTTCGAAAGATACTTATGGGCCCAAAACGGACACTGTGTGCAAAAGTTGCGCTCAATTCTTCGAACGTCGACAATCTAAATCTGCAAGTGCTCGTTCTTTGAAAAATAAAGGCCCAAAATCCATCATACTTCATGGGAAAGTGGTGAGTTCAATCCAAAACGGTCGCTACATTTTTTGAAAAGTACTTATAGGTCCAAAACGGAGACTGTGTGCAAAAGTTATGCTCAATTATTCGAACGTTGACAATCTAATTATGCAGGTGCTCATTCTTCAAAAAATAAATGACTGAAATCCCTCTTACGTCATGACTATGCCGTGAGTTCAATTCAAAACGGTCGCTACATTTTCGAAAAGTACTTATGGGCCCAAAACGGACACCGTGTGCAAAAGTGACGCTCAATTCTTTAAACGCCGACAATCTAATTATGCAAGTGCTCATTCTTCGAAAAACAAACGCTCGAAATCCCTCGTACATCACGGCAAAGCGGAGAGCTCAATCTAAAATGGTCGCTACATTTTCAAAAATTACTTATGGGCCCAAAATGGACATCGTGTGCAAAAGTTACGCTCAATTCTTCGAACGCCGACAATCCAAATATGCAAGTGCTCGTTTTTCGAAAAACAAAGGCCCGAAATCCCTCATACATCATGGCAATACTGTGAGTTCATTCCAAAGCGATCGCTACATTTTCCAAAAGTATTTATGGGCCCAGAACGGACACCGTGTGCAAAAGTTGTGCTCAATTCTTCGAACACCGACCGACCAACTATGCAAGTGCTCGTTCTTCAAAAAACAAATGGTCGAAATCCCTCTTATGTCACGACGATGCCGTGAATTCAATCTAAAATGGTCGCTAAATTTTTGAAAAGTACATATGGGCCCAAAACGAACACTGTGTACAAAAGTTACGCTCAATTCTTCGAACGCCGACAATCTAAATATGCAAGTGCTCGTTCTTCGAAAAACAAACACCCAAAATCCCTCTTACATCATGACGATGCCATGAGTTCAATAAAAAATGGTCGCTACGTTTTCAAAAAGTATTTATGGGCCCAGAATAGACACCGTGTGCAAAAGTTGTCCTCAATTCTTCGAACGCCGATAATCCAAATATGCAAGTGCTCGTTCTTAAAAAACAAAGGCCCGAAATCCCTCATACATCATGGCAATGCTGTGAGTTCAATCCAAAGTGGTCGCTACAATTTCCAAAAGTACTTATGGGCCCATAACGGACACCGTGTGCAAAAGTTGTGCTCAATTCTTCGAATGTCGACAATCCAACTATGCAAGTGCTCGTTCTTCGAGAAACAAACGGTCGAAATCCCTCTTCCGTCACGATGATGCCGTGAGTTCAATCCAAAACGGTCTCTACATTTACGAAAAGTACTTATGGGTCAATCCAAAACGGTGTCTACATTTTCGAAAAGTACTTATTGTCCCAAAACGGACACCGTGTGCAAAAGTTACGCTCAATTCTTCGAACACCGAGAATCCAAATGTGCAAGTGCTCGTTCTTCGAAAAACAAACACCCAAAATCCCTCATACATCCCCGAAAAGTGGTGAGTTCAATTCAAAACGGTCGTAAATTTTCGCAAAGTACTTATGGGCCCAAAACGGACATCGTGTACTAAAGTTATGCTCAATTATTTGAACGCCGGCAATCCAAATATATAAGTGCTCGTTCTTCTGTAAAAAAAGGCCCGAAATCCCTCATACATCATGGGAAAGCTGTGAGTTCAATCCAAAACGGTCGCTACATTTTCCAAAAGTACTTATGGGCCCAGAACGGACACTGTGTGCAAAAGTTGTGCTCAATTCTTCGAACGCCGACAATCCAACTATGCAAGTGCTCCTTCTTCGAAAAACAAAAGGTCAAAATCCCTCTTACGTCACGACGATGCTGTGAGTTCAATCCAAAACAGTCGCTACATTTCGAAAAAGTACTTACGGCCCCAAAACGAACACCGTGTACAAAAGTTACGCTCAATTCTTTGAACGTCGAAAATCTAAATATGCATGTGCTCATTCTTCAAAAAATAAATGGCGGAAATCCCTCTTACGTCACGACGATGCCGTGAGTTCAATCCAAAACGGTCGCTACATTTTCGAAAAGTACTTACGGGCCCAAAACGGACACCGTGTGCAAAAGTTACGCTCAATTCTTCGAACGCCGACAATCCAAATATACAAGTGCCCATTCTTCAAAAAACAAATGGCCGAAATCTCTCTTACACCACGACGATGTCGTGAGTTCAATCCAAAACGGGCTACATTTTCGAAAAGTATTATGGGCCCAAAACGGACACCGTGTGCAAAAGTTACGCTCAATTCTTCGAGCCCCGACAATCCAAATATGCAAGTGCTCGTTCTTCGAAAAACAAACACCCAAAATCCCTCACACATCACCGCAATGCAGTTAGTTCAATCCAAAATGGTAGCTACATTTTCGAAAAGTACTTATGGGCCCAAAACGGACACCGTGCGCAAAAGTTACACTCAATTCTTTGAACGCTGAGAATCCAAATATGCAAGTGCTCGTTCTTCAAAAAACAAACGGTCGAAATCCCTCTTAAATCACGATGATGCCATGAGTTTAATCCAAAACGGTCGCTACATTTCTAAAAACTACTTATGGGCCCAAAGCGGACACCGTGTGCAAAAGTTATGCTCAATTCCTCGAACGTCGACAATCTAAATATGCAAGTGCTCGCTCTTCAGAAAAAAATGGTCGAAATCCCTCTTAAGTCACGACGATGCCGTGCGTTCAATCCAAAACGGTCGCTACATTTCCAAAAAGTACTTATGGGCCCAAAAGGGACACCGTACGCTCAATTCTTCGAACGCCGACAATCTAAATATGCAAGTGCTCGTTCTGCAAAAAACAAATGGTTGAAATCCCTCTTACGTCATGACGATGCCGTGAGTTCAATCCAACACAATCGCTACATTTTCAAAAAGTACTTATGGGCCCAAAACGGACACCGTGTACAAAAGTTACGCTCAATTCTTCAAACGCCGACAATATAAATATGCAAGTGCTCGTTCTTCGAAAAATAAACACTCGAAATCCCTCATACAACACCGCAAAGCGGTAAGTACAATCCAAAATCGTCGCTACATTTCTGAAAAGTACTTATGGGCCTAGAATGGACACCGTGTGCAAAAGTTACGCTCAATTCTTCGAACGCCGACAATACAAATATGCAATTGCTCGTTCTTCGAAAAACAAAGGCCCGAAATCCCTCATACATCACGATAAAGCAGTGAGTTCAATCCAACATGGTCAGTACATTTTTGAAAAGAACTTATGGGCCTAGGACGGACACCGTTTGCAAAAGTGGCGCTCAATTCTTCGAACGCCGACAATTTAAATATGCAAATGCTAGTTCTTCAAAAAACAAATGGCCGAAATCCCTCTTACGTCACGACGATGCCGTGAGTTCAATCCAAAACGATCGCTACATTTTCGAAAAGTACTTATGGGCCCAAAACGGACACCGTGTACGAAAGTTACCCTCTATTCTTCGAACGTCGACAATCCAAATATACAAGTGCTCGTTCTTCAAAAAACAAATGGCCGGAATCCCTCTTACATCACGACGATTTTGTGAGTTCAATCCAAAACGGTCGCTACATTTTTGAAAAGTACTTATGGGCCCAAAACAGACACCATGTGCAAAAGTTACGCTCAATTCTTTGAACGCCGACAATCCAAATATGCAAATGCTCGTTCTTCGAAAAACAAACTCCCGAAATCCCTCATACATCACCACAAAGCGGTGAGTTCAATCCAAAATGATCGCTACATTTTCGAAAAGTACTTATGGGCCCAAAATGTACACCGTGTGCCAAAGTTACGCTCAATTCTTCGAACGCCGACAATCCAAATATGCAAGTGCTCGTTCTTCAAAAAACAAACACCCGAAATCCCTTATACATCACGGTAAAGCGATGAGTTCAATCCAAAATGGTGGCTACATTTTCAAAATGTACCTATGGGCCCAAAACGGACACCGTGTGCAAAAGTTACGCTCAATTCTTCGAACGCCGACAATCCAAATATGCAAGGGCTTGTTTTTCAAAAATCAAAGGCCCGAAATCCCTCATACATCATGGTAAAGCTGTGAGTTCAATCCGAAACGATCGCTATATTTTCCAAAAGTACTTATGGGCCCAGAACGGACATCGTGTACAAAAGTTACGCTCAATTCTTCGAATGCCGACAATCCAAATATGCAAGTGCTCATTCTTCAAAAAACAAATGGCCGAAATCCCTCTTACGTCACGACGATGCCATGAGTTCAATCCAACACGGTTGCTAAATTTTCGTAAAGTACTTTTAGGCCCAAAATGGACACCGTGTGCAAAAGTTACGCTCAATTCTTTGAACGTCGACAATTCAAATATGCAAGTACTCATTTTTCGAAAATCAAACACCCAAAATCCCTTATACATCACAGCAAAGCGGTGAGTTCAATCCAAAATGGTCACTACATTTCCGAAAAGTACTTATGGGCCTAGAACGGACACCGTGTGCAAAAGTTACGCTCAATTCTTCGAACGTCGACAATCTAAATATGCAAGTGCTCGATTTTCGAAAAACAAAGGCCCAAAATCCCACATACATCACGGCAAAGCTATGAGTTCAATCCAAAATGGTCGCTACATTTCCGAAAAGTACCTATGGGCCCAAAATGGACACTGTGTGCAAAAGTTACGCTCAATTCTTCGAATGCCGACAATCCAAATATTCAAGTGCTCGTTTTTCAAAAAACAAAGGCCTGAAACCCCTCATACGTCATGGAAAAGCTGTGAGTTCAATCCAAAACGGTCGTTACATTTTCCAAAAGTACTTATGTGCCCAGAACGGATACCGTGTGCAAAAGTTACGCTCAATTCTTCGAACGCCGACAATCCAAATATGCAAGTGCTCGTTCTTCAAAAATCAAACGGCCGAAATCTCTCTTACGTCACGATGATGCCTTGAGTTCAATCCAACACGATCGCTACATTTTCGAAAAGTACTTATGGGCCCAAAACGGACACCGTGTGCAAAAGTTACGCTCAATTCTTCGAACATCGACAATTCAAATATGCAAGTGCTCGTTCTTCGAAAAATAAACACCCGAAATCCCACATATATTCTCGCAAAGTGGTGAGTTCAATTCAAAATGGTCGCTAAATTTCCGAAAAGTACTTATGGGCCTAGAACGGACACCGTGAGCGAAAGTTACGGTTAATTCTTCGAACATCAACAATCTGAATATGCAAGTGCTCATTTTTTGGAAAACAAAGGCCCGAAATCCCACATACGTCACGGTAAAGCTGTGAGTTCAATCCAAAACGGTCGCTACATTTTCCAAAATTGCTTATGGGCCCAGAACGGACACTGTGTACAAAAGTTTTGTTCAATTCTTCGAACGCCGACAATCCAACTATGCAAGTGCTCGTTCTTCCAAAAGAAACGGTCGAAATCCCTCTTACGTCACAACGATGCCAAGAGTTCAATCCAAAACGGTCGCTACATTTCCGAAAAGTACTTACGGGCCCAAAACGAACACTGTGTGCAAATGTTATGCTCAATTCTTCGAACGTCGACAATCTAAATATGCGTGTGCTCATTCTTCAAAAAACAAATGGTCAAAATCCCTCTCACGTCAAGACGATGCCGTGAGTTCAATCCAAAACGGTCGTTACATTTTCGAAATGTACTTATGGGCCCAAAATGGACACCGTGTGCAAAAGTTACGCTCAATTGTTCGAACGCAGACAATCCAAATATGCAAGTGCTCGTTCTTCGAAAAACAAACACCCGAAATCCCTCACACATACCGTAATACGATGAGTTCAAACCAAAACGGTCGCTACATTTTCAAAAAGCACTTATGGGCCCAAAATGGACACCGTACGTAAAAGTTACGCTCGATTCTTCGAACGTCGAGAATCCAAATATGCAAGTGCTCGTTCTTCAAAAAACACATGGTCAAAATCCCTCTTACGTTAGGATGATGTCGTGAGTTCAATCCAAAATGGTCGCTACATTTCCAAAAAGTACTTATGGGCCCAAAACGGATACCGTGTGCAAAAGTTACGCTCAATACTTTGAACGCCGACAATCTAAATATGCAAGTGCTCGTTCATCAAAAAAGAAACGGCCAGAATCCCTCATACGTCATGGTAAAGCGGTGAGTTCAATCCAAAATGGTCGCTACATTTTCGAAAAGTACTTATGGGCCCAAAACGAACACCGTGTGCAAAAGTTATGCTCAATTCTTCGAACGTCGACAATCCAAATATGCAAGTGCTCGTTCTTCGAAAAAAATGCCCAAAATCTCTCATACATCATGACAAGGTCATGAGTTCAATCCAAAACGGTCGCTACTTTTTGAAAAGTACTTATGGACCTAGAACGGACACCGTTTGCAAAAGTGGCGCTCAATTCTTCGAACGCCGACAATCTAAATATGTAAGCGCTCGTTCTTCAAAAAACAAACGGCTGAAATCCCTCTTACGTCACGATGATGCTGTGAGTTCAATCTAAAATGGTCGCTACATTTCCAAAAAGTACTTATGGGCCCAAAACGGACACCGTGTGCAAAATTTAAGCTAAATTCTTCGAACGCCGACAATCCAACTATGCAAGTGCTCGTTCTTCAAAAAACAAATCACCAAAATCCATCTTACATCATGAGGATGTCGTGAGTTCAATCAAACACGGTCGCTGCATTTCCAAAGAGTACTTATGGGCCCAAAACGGATGCTGTGTGGAAAAGTTACGCTCAATTCTTCGAACGCCGACAATCCAAATATGCAAGTCCTCATTCTTCGAAAAACAAACACCTGAAATCCCTCATACATCACCACAAAGCAGTGAGTTCAATCCAAAATGGTCGCTACACTTTTGAAAAGTACTTATGGGCCTAAAACGGACACCGTGTGCAAAAGTTACGCTCAATTCTTCGAACGCCGACAATCCAAATATGCAAGTGCTCGTTTTTCGAAAAACAAAGGCCCAAAATCCATCATACATCACGACAAAGCTGTGAGTTCAATCCAAAACGGTCGCTACATTTTCCAAATGTATTTATGGGCCCAGAACGGACACCGTGTGCAAAAGTTGTGCTCAATTCTTCAAACGCCGACAATCCAACTATGCAAGTGCTCATTCTTCAAAAAACAAATGCCCGAAATCCCTCATACGTCACGAAAAAGCTGTGAGTTCAATCCAAAACGTTCGCTACACTTTCCAAAAGTACTTATGGGCCCAGAACAGACATCGTGTGCAAAAAGTTGTGCTCAATTTTTCGAACGTCGACAATCTAACTATGCAAGTGCTCCTTCTTCGAAAAACAAAAGGTCAAAATCCCTCTTACGTCACAACGATGACGTGAGTTCAATCCAAAACGGCTCAATTCTTCGAACAATGACAATCCAACTATGCAAGTGCTCGTTCTTCAAAAACAAAGACCCAACATCTCTCATATGTCACGGCAAAGCTGTGAGTTCAATCCAAAATGGTCGCTACCTTTTCCAAAAGTATTTATGGGCCCAGAACGGACACCGTGTGCAAAAGTTGTGCTCAATTCTTCGAACGCTGACAATCCAACTATGCAAGTGCTCGTTCTTCAAAAAACAAAAGCCCGAAATCTCTCATACGTCACAGCGAAGCTACGAGTTCAATCCAAAATGGTTGCTACATTTTCCAAAAGTACTTATGGGCCCAGAACGAACACCGTGTGCAAAAGTTGTGCTCAATTCTTCGAACGCCGACAATCCAACTATGCAAGTGCTCGTTCTTCGAAAAACAAAAGGTCAAAATCCCTCTTACGTCCCGACGAGGCCATGAGTTCAATCCAAAATGGTCGCTACATTTCCAAAAAGTACTTACGGGCCCAAACCGAACACCATGTGTAAAAGTTACGCTCAATTCTTCGAACGCCGACAATCTAAATATGCATGTGCTCGTTCTTCAAAAATCTAACGGCTGAAATCCCTCTTATGTCATGATGATACCATGAGTTCAATTCAAAACAATTGCTACATTTCGGAAAAGTACTTATGGGCCCAAAACGAACACCGTGTGCAAAAGTTACGCTCAATTCTTCGAACGCCGACAATCCAAATATGCAAGTGCTCGTTCTTTGAAAAATAAAAACCTGAAATCCCTCAAAGATCACCACAATACGGCGAGTTCAATCAAAAAGGTCTCTACATTTTCGAAAAGTACTTATGGGCCCAAAACGGATACCGTGCGCAAAAGTTACTCTCAATTCTTCGAACGCCAAGAATCCAAATATGCAAGTGCTCGTTCTGCAAAAAACACACTGTCAAAATCCCTCTTAGGTCACGAAGATGCCGTGAGTTCAATCCAGAATGGTTGCTACACTTCCAAAAAGTACTTATGGGCTCAAAACGGACACCGTGTGCAAAAGTTACCCTCAATTCTTCGAACGCCGACAATCTAAATATGCAAGTGCTCGTTCTTCAAAAAATAAACGGTCAAAATCCCTCATACATCATGGTAAAGCAGTGAGTTAAATCCAAAATGGTCGCTACATTACCGAGAAGTACTTATGGGCCCAAAACGGACACCGTGTGCAAAAGTTACGCTCAATTCTTCGAACGCCGACAATCCAAATATGCAAGTGCTCGTTCTTGAAAAATAAATGCCCGAAATCCCTCATACATCATGACAAGGTCATGAGTTCAATCCAAAACGGTCGCTACATTTTCGAAAAGTACTTATGGGCCTAGAATGGACACCGTGTGCAAAAATGGCGCTCAATTCTTTGAACGCCGACAATCTAAATATGCAAGTGCTCATTCTTCAAAAAACAAACGGCCAAAATCCCTCTTATTTCACGATGATGCCGTGAGTTCAATCTAAAACGGTCGCAACATTTTCGAAAAGTACTTATGGGCCCAAAACGGACACCGTGCGCAAAAGTTACGCTCAAATCTTCGAACGTCGAGAATCCAAAAATGCAATTGCTCGTTCTTCAAAAAACACACGATCGAAATCCCTCTTAAGTCACGACGATGCCGTGAGTTCAATCCAAAATGGTTGCTATATTTCCAAAAAGTATTTATGGGCCCAAAATGGACACCATGTGCAAAAGTTACGCCCAATTCTTCGAACGCCGACAATCCAAATATGCAAGTGCTCGTTCATCGAAAAACAAAGGCCCAAAATCCATCATACGTCAAGGCAAAGAGGTGAGTTCAATCCAAAACGGTCGCTACATTTTCGAAAAGTACTTATGGGCCCAAAATGGACACCGTGTGAAAAAGTTACGCCGACAGTCCAAATATGCAAGTTCTCGTTTTTCGAAACACAAAGGCCCAAAACCCCTCATACGTCACAGAAAAGCTGTGAGTTCAATCCAAAACGGTCGCTACATTTTCAAAAAGTACTTACGGCCCCAAAACGAACACTGTGTGCAAAAGTTACGCTCAATCCTTCGAACGTTGATAATCTAAATACGCATGTACTCGTTCTTCAAAAAACAAATGGCCAAAATCCCTCTCACGTCCAGACAATGCCATGAGTTCAATCCAAAACGGTCGCTACATTTTCGAAAAGTACTTATGGGCCCAAAACGGACACCGTGTGTTAAAGTTATGCTCAATTCTTCGAACGCCGACAATCCAATTATGAAAGTGCTTGTTCCTAGAAAAAAAACACCCGAAATCCCTCATACATCACCGCAAAGCGGTGAGTTCAATCCAAAATGGTCGCTACATTTTCGAAAAGTACTTATGGGCCTAGAACGAACACCGTGTGCAAAAGTTATGCTCAATTCTTCAAACGCCGACAATTCAAATATGTAAGTGCTCGTTTTTCAAAAAACAATGGCCCAAAATCCCACATACGTCACGGCAAAGCTGTGAGTTCAATCCAAAACGGTCGCTACATTTTCCAAAAGTACTTACGGGCCCAGAACGGACACCGTGTGCAAAAGTTGTGCTCAATTCTTCGAACTTCGACAATCCAACTATGCAAGTGCTCGTTCATCGAAAAAAAAAGGCCTAAAATCTGTCATATGTCACGGCAAAGCTGTGAGTTCAATCCAAAACGATCGCTACATTTTCCAAAAGTACTTATGGGCCCAGAACGAACATCGTGTGCAAAAGTTATGCTCAATTCTTGGAACGTCGAAAATCCAACTATGCAAGTGCTCGTTCTTCAAAAAATAAAAGGTCAAAATCCCTCTTACGTCCCGACGAGGCCGTGAGTTCAATCCAAAATCGTCGCTACATTTCCAGAAAGAACTTACGGGCCCAAAACGAACACCTGTGCAAAAGTTACGCTCAATTCTTCGAACGTCGACTATCTAAATATGCATGTGCTCGTTCTCCGAAAAACAAACACCTGAAATCCCTCAAAAATCACCACAATACGGTGAGTTCAATCCAAAATGGTCGCCACATTTTTGAAAAGTACTTATGGGCCCAAAATGGACACCGTGCGCAAAAGTTACGCTCAATTCTTCGAACGTCAAGAATCCAAATATGTTAAGTGCTCATTCTTCAAAAAACACGCGGTCGAAATCCCTCTTAAGTCACGACGATGTCGTGAGTTCAATCCAAAACAGTCGCTACATTTCCAAAAAGTACTTATGGGCCCAAAACGGACATCGTGTGCAAAAGTTACGCGCCAAAATCCCTCATACATCTTGGTAAAGTGGTGAGTTCAATCCAAAACAGTCGCTACATTTCCAAAAAGTACTTATGGGCCCAAAACGGACATCGTGTGCAAAAGTTACGCTCACTTCTTCGAACGCCGACAATCTAAATATGCAAGTGCTCGTTCTTCAAAACACGAACGGCCAAAATCCCTCATACATCTTGGTAAAGTGGTGAGTTCAATCCAAAACGGTCGCTACATTTTCGAAAAGTACTTACGGGCCCAAAACAGGCACCGTGTGCAAAAGTTATGCTCAATTCTTCAACATCGACAATCCAAATATGCAAGTGCTCGTTCTTCGAAAAACAAATACCCGAAATCCCTCTTATATCATGACAAGGTCGTGAGTTCAATTCAAAGCGGTCGCAACATTTTCGAAAAGTACTTATGGGCCTAGAACGGACACCGTGTGCAAAAGTGGCGCTCAATTCTTCGAACGCCGACAATCTAAATATGCGAGCGCTCGTTCCTCAAATAACAAACGGCTGAAATCCCTCTTATGTCCCGACGATGCCGTGAGTTCAATCTAAAATGATCGCTACATTTTCGAAAAGTACTTATGGGCCCAAAACGGACACCGTGCACAAAAGTTACGCTCAATTCTTCGAACGACAAGAATCCAAATATGCAAGTGCTCGTTCTTCAAAAAACACATGAACGAAATCCCTCTTAAGTCACGATGATGCCGTGAGTTCAATCCAAAATGGTCGCTACATTTTCGAAAAGTACTTATGGCCCCAAAACGGACACCGTGTGAAAAAGTTATGCTCAATTCTTGGAACGTCGACAATCCAAATCTGCAAGTTCTCATTTTTTGAAAAAAAAGGCCCGAAATCCCTCATACGTCGCAGAAAAGCTGTGAGTTCAATCCAAAATGGTCGCTACGATTTCCAAAAGTACTTATGGGCCCAGAACGGACACTGTGTGCAAAAGTTGTGCTCAATTTTTCGAACGCCGACAATCCAACTATGCAAGTGCTCGTTCTTTGAAAAACAAAAGGTCAAAATTGCTCTTACGTCATGACGACGTCGTGGGTTCAATCCAACAAGGTCGCTACATTTTCGAAAAGTACTATGGGCCCAAAATGGACACCGTGTGCAAAAGTTACGCTCAATTCTTCGAACGCCGACAATACAAATATGCAAGTGCTCGTTCTTCAAAAAACAAAGGCCTGAAATCCCTCATATGTCACGGCAATACTGTGAGTTCAATCTAAAGCGGTCACTACATTTTCCAAAAGTACTTATGGGCCCAGAACGGACACCGTGTGCAAAAGTTACGCTCAATTCTGGACACCGTGTGCAAAAGTTGTGCTCAATTCTTCGAACGCCGACAATCCAACTATGCAAATGCTCGTTCTTCGAAAAACAAACACCCAAAATCCCTCATACTTCACCACAAAGCGGTGAGTTCAATCCAAAATGGTCGCTACATTTTCGAAAAGTACTTATGGGCCTAAAACGGACACCATGTGCAAAAGGTACGCTCAATTCTTCGAACGCCGACAATCCAAATATGCAAGTGCTCAATTTTCAAAAAACAAAGGCCCAAAATCCCTCATACGTCACGGTAAAGCGGTGAGTTCAATCCAAAACGGTCGCTACATTTTCCAAAAGTACTTATGGGCCTAGAACGGACACCATGTGCAAAAGTTGTGCTCAATTCTTCAAATGCAGACAATCCAACTATGTAAGTGCTCGTTCTTCGAAAAACAAAGGCCCGAAATCCCTCATACATCACGACAAAGCATTGAGTTCAATCCAAAATGGTCGCTACATTTTCCAAAAGTACTTATGGGCCCAGAACGGACACCGTGTGTAAAAGTTGTGCTCAATTCTTCGAACGTCGATAATCCAGCTACGCAAGTGCTCGTTCTTCGAAAATCGAAAGGTGAAGTCCCTCTTACGTCACGACGATTCACAAGTTCAATCCAAAATGGTCGCTACATTTCGAAAAGGTACTTATGGACCAAAAACGAACACCGTGTGCAAAAGTTACGCTCAATTCTTCGAACGTCGACAATCTAAATATGCATGTGTTCATTTTTCAAAAAACAAACGGCCGAAATCCCTCTTTCATCACGATGATGCCGTGAGTTCAATCCAAAATGGTCGCTACATTTTTGAAAAGTACTTATGGGCCCAAAACGGACACCGTGTACAAAAGTTACACTTAATTCTTCGAACGGTGACAATCCAAATATGCAAGTACTCGTTCTTCAGAAAATAAATGACCAAAATACCTCCTACGCCACGATGATGCCATGAGTTCAATCCAAAACGGTCGCTACATTTCTGAAAATTACTTATGGGCCCAAAACGGACACCGTGTGCAAAAGTTACGCTCAATTCTTCGAACGTCGACAATCTAAATATGCAAGTGCTCGTTCTTCAAAATAAAGGCCCAAAATCCGTCATACATCATGGCAAACTGGTGAGTTCGATCCAAAACGGTCGCTACATTTTCGAAAAGTACTTATGGGCCCAAAATGGACACCGTGTGAGAAAGTTACGCTCAATTCTTCGAACGTCGACAATCTAAATATGCAAGTGCTCGTTCTTCAAAAAGCAAACGGCCGAGATCCCTCTTACATCAAGACGATGCCATGAGTTCAATTCAAAATGGTCGCTACATTTTTAAAAAGTACTTATTGGCCCAAAACGGACACCGTGTGCAAAAGTTACGCTCAATTCTTCGAATGCCGACAATCTAAATATGCAAGTGCTCGTTCTTCGAAAATCAAACACCCGAAATCCCTCATACATCACGGTAAAGCGGAGAGTTCAATCCAAAATGGTTGCTACATTTTCAAAAATTACTTGTGGGCCCAAAACGGACATCGTGTGCAAAAGTTACGCTCAATTCTTCGAACGCAGACAATCCAAATATGCAAGTGCTCGTTCTTCAAAAAACAAAGGCCCGAAATCCCTCATACGTCACGGTAATACTGTGAGTTCAATCCAAAGCGGTCACTACATTTTCCAAAAGTACTTATGGGCCCAGAACGGACACCGTGTGCAAAAGTTGTGCTCAATTCTTCGAACGCCGACAATCCAACTATGCAAATGCTCATTCTTCGAAAAACAAACGGTCGAAATCCCTCTTGCATCACGACGTTGCCGTGAGTTCAATCCAAAACGGTCGCTACATTTTCGAAAAGTACTTATGAGCCCAAAACGAACACCGTGTGCAAAAGTTACGGTCAATTCTTCGAACGCTGACAATCTAAATATGCAAGTGCTCGTTCTTTTGAAAAGAAAATCCAAAATCCCTCATACGTTATGGCAAAGCGATGAGTTCAATCCAAAATGGTCGGTACATTTTTGGAAAGTACTTATGGGCCCAAAACGGACTCCGTGTGCAAAAGTTACGCTCAATTCTTCGAATGCCGACAATCTAAATATGCAAGTGCTCGTTCTTCAAAACACAAACGTCCAAAATCCCTCTTTCATCATGACGATGCCATGAGTTCAATAAAAAATGGTCGCTACATTTCTGAAAAGTATTTATGGGCCCAGAACGGACACTGTTGCGTGTTGTCACACCTGTCCTATCCACCTGGGCCAATGGCCCACTCATCCTGATCAACGTGGCATTCCTGCTGAGGTGACACACATTGTCGAGGTGGGTTATAATCGAAGTACTTCAGGCGAGGTCCATCCGCCGAGGCTCCTCGATCCGATGTACGCGAGTCTGTCGAAGTCCAACTATCGAGGCCCATGACCTGAAGCATGGAACTTGTTGAATGTAGCTGAGGTCCTCAAGTGGAAGCATTTGTCAAATGGTCGAAACCCCGTAGCT
Source organism: Olea europaea var. sylvestris (assembly GCF_002742605.1). Taxonomy (NCBI): domain Eukaryota; kingdom Viridiplantae; phylum Streptophyta; class Magnoliopsida; order Lamiales; family Oleaceae; genus Olea; species Olea europaea. The sequence continues at coordinate 51,350 of NW_019242700.1, read as the reverse complement.
GATGCACGAGCCTCTTAACCACAGGGAGCTTCCTCCACAGTCACTTCTCCCAAGAGATCGCCTGCTCAGAGATCTTATTCGAATGACTGATGGAACGTTTGTCACAAGCATAAAGGTCAAGTCTTGTCACTAGTATGGAGGACCTGCGCAAGCAATAAATGCGCCGTAAGCTATCAAGTCAAGCCCCATACCTAAGAAAAGACATTTGAACTAGGCCACGTGCCACTTCATCCAAGGGCTCCCATTTCATATGTATCACTATAAATACTTCCATTGTGTAATGTCAAAGGCTAATGCAAGAATCAATACTAAAGACTATATTTACTCAACTCTCTCTCATTTTACTTGCAATACACAAATCAAGTTTATACACTTTTACATATACATTTACGAGCACCAATTGGTAATTATTGTACAATCGAATTACGAACAACCCGCCGGATACCAAACGTCACCATCCCGCGTTGTTAGGCTACTCCCACGCCCCTTTGAACAGCTCGATTTAGACCGTTCACGTGTCTTAGTGTGTTGGACATTCGCCCACGCAAGCGTGGGTGGGATCGACATCTGTTGGCTTACTTTTTGGGTCAACAGATTGGTGCCGTCTGTGGGAAACCATACCATAACCACGAGCAACCTTGTGGTAGAAGCTTACTAAAAAACATTTGGGCAACCCCCCTTGAAAAAGGGTTTGTTCTTGAAAAAGAACAGGAGGAACCCCTATCACTAGAGAAATCTAAGTTTGATAAAAGAAAAATGAGTTCTAACGAAGATACTCCCCCAAGGAGCGTAAGAGAAAGCACGAATGTGCCTCCCCAGCCTGCTGCCCCAGCAGCTCGGACGAGGCTCAACCACCACCAAAGGAGAGGTAGGATGCGTGTGACAACACGACTATCAAGAGAAATGGCTACCATGGCAGTCAACATGAGGGATATAGCCAACCAAAACTTGGCCATGAGGGAGCTCATGGCCTAAATGCAAGGCCAGGGAGGCTTCCCCATTCCTCCATATGTCCCCTACGGGCACTATCAGCAAGAGGACGAGGTCCAGAGTCATAGGGCTGCCTCGCCAGACTATGGCCGAGGTGAAAGCCCGTTCGAGAGGGAAGTGGGAGTCGACATTTCCTCCAACTTTGCATCTGGCCGACCAACCAAGGTCCAAATGAGCCATGATAACTTCCCACCTCCATATGAGCAAGACCCAAGACATAGGAGAGCAGGAAGTGTTTTTGACAGAATCAGCCCTGTCGAATCGAGGCCCAGTCAACAGCAGTCTCAGCAGCCTCGGACGAGGCCACAGCCTCCACCTCCGATGCCCCAGCAGCCGGAGAGAAGGCATGAAAATGCCTTCTGCGCTGTCCCACCTAGAAGTAGGCCGCAGAGGAGGGAGGAAGAGGCTAGGAACCGGCCCGGACCCTCTCACCAACAACCAAGGTACGAGACCGATGACTATGATTCTGATGAGCAGCAGAGGTCCTGTGACTTGGACGATGATGATGAGAACCTGCCATTCTCAAGAGAACTAAGAAATGCCCAGGTCCCGAGCTACTATGTCATGCCAAACTGTCACACCCCCCAAATTAACATTGATATCTATACACAACCTAGATATAGAATTTTACATATATTTTTTTTTCGAGTTTGTTAACTTCTAATCACCTGTGACACGATCATATATTATATCGAAACCCAAAATCATATCGCCATAATCCAACATATATATTCTGAGCTTATAACCATGTCTACAAACCATTTCAAAAGTACAGTATATAGGATTCCAAAATATAACCCTACAGATGGCAGCCTACAAAATAACCCTACAGGTCGTCATCCATGTACATCGAACTCTGGAATCCTGTAGGAGCTCCACAGCTAGCCATGCTCGCTATGTAGTTCCATGTTCACCTACAATGCAAGAACTACATAAGCCAATGCTTAGTAAGCAAAATCATACATGTCCTGAACATGAGTAATAACGACATATGACACCATGCCATTTACTTTAAATATCACGATAAAAAGTATCGTATTTCAATATTCGTCAAAGTCGACTAGAAATCATTTCACTTGAAATCTTTCATTTCATTGGGCCCTTGACCCACCTACTATGCACCGGATAGAGCTCTGCATAATATCAATATCAATAATCAAATGGCCAGTATGAAATCGACACCAACGAGTGGACCATCCTCTTGTGACCACTAAAGGCCCATCCCCTGACTACCCCTATGATCACCCAAGAAGTCTCCCACCCGACAGCGCCAATAATCATAATATCACAAGGGCACAGTCGAGTGGTCCACCCTCCCGTGATCACCAAAGGTCCATCCCCTATCTACCTTTGCAATTCACCCAGGAAGTAACACCCGCAATGCCAAATATATCACATAAGCATGCCTTACATGCCTCGGTGCCTTAGTAGTGGTCAATAAAACATTTATAATAAAACTCACTTTGAAATCATATTTTGCATGCAGGATTTTCAACCATGTTACATGTCGTGCATGCATATGAAAATACTTATAAATGACGTATTTAATGAAAATCGATGTCAATAGGTTACGCAGCCTCATACTCAATGATCGTAACCACCATATGATGTGCTATAAGCCTCTTATCAAAGTTATGTAGATATTTCAACATTACTATGTCACATATACTAGGTTCTTGCATCGTAGTTGCAAATGGATTTTCACTTACCTTTCGCCTTTATGTGTGTAAGCTCCTATGGAGTGTGTATCAATTCCCTTTTTCGCTCAACGTCGAAAAGTCACCTGTATTATCATCTAATATTAAATACAATCCTTCATTTAATAATCTTAACACACACAATCCCAAAATACATCCATTCACGCCAAAACAATTTAGATAAAATTATTATTTCAAGTTACCGATGGCATTACAAACTAATCCCATAAGTCTCGCTATCTCTCGAGTCCAATTATGAACGTCAACGTCATCCAATTGTTTTCGACAACCTAGTATTCCTTAGGATATATTTTCTAGGCCAAGAGTTCATTAGGGGACATCTAAATGTTGAAATCACATTAAATACCCAAATGGACAGAATCTATTTTCTAGGTTTCCATCACCGTCCACTCATTTTTCAAATTCTTTTTCATGTCCTTACCTACATTTAACGGCTCCCAAACTTTTACCACACACCTATAACATATATATGAAGATAATCAGATCATAAATTTGTGACAAATGAAGTTTTTGGAGCTTCAAAAACAGTCCATTTTCCACTACACAAAATCAGGCAGTTTTCCTTTGACTGTTTTCGGTTTCCATTTTATTATTATGATACCAACAGAATTCTAGGCCATTAAAATCATTTCTACACTCCCTACTTACATATAAAAACGTTCATATTGATATATATAAGTTAAACACTAAGTATCATCCCAAAATCAAGGTATAAATCACTCAATCCAGCAATTCCTCAACTCTGTCCAGATTACTTTCTTTCAAATTCTTGCAATTAATTACCCCTATTTAGGAATCATAACATCATTAACAACACTCCAACTTAATCACAAACAAGTTCAGATGTTCAAGAAATCATAAACCCCTTAAGAAATAATAGAAACAAACCTCAAAACTGTGGAGTAACAAAGCTGTTCAGAAATTCCAGCTTCTTGTTTCTATTTCTCTTTGACTGTTTCACCCTCTTTTCACTTGGAATCACTTAGGGACGAGTTAAGGGAGTTAATATATTATCTAGGAGGTAAATGAGTGGTCTTTAAATGGTTGAAGTCGTGCATATTACTTAAGGATTAAGAATATCATGGGCTGCAGCCACCTCAAGCAATCAAGGTGAGTCACTAAGCTGGAGCTGTCATCTTGGCTGCAATACTTGACTTTTCTACCATTATTTTTGTGTCCATTTATGATATTTAAGATATATATTCATCCTATATTAAGTCCTTGGGGATTAGACACGAAATTTATGCCTTAAGGTTGAAGCAATTATATATTAAAGTGAAAAGTCCCCTAGCATGAGCTGTCCAAGTAGGAGGTGGCTTCTTGCAGCCAACTTTGACTTCTCCCTTGCACCACATGGAGCCATATGTGACTTAGAAGAGTTATAAATATCTTGTGTAAAGTTCTAAGGACTTATAGGACGTGTTGGAGGCTTAAGGTTGAAGGAATTAGAGGTTAAAGCGGCAAGTCGTCACATGTTAAGTAGGTGTTGTCTCCTTTGATTAAATTATGATTTTACATCTGTCCTTGCAGGTATAAATCAAGTGTCATTGGTTTATTTTGATGTGCTTACAATATATTTCACTTGCATTAAGATCCCAAAGTATTGTATAGATCTAATTCCTCAACTGTTCATTTAATTTCTTACCCGATTCTCAACCGATTTCAACAATTCGCACCTCTATATTTATAATGTCATATAAGACATATATTATTACGTTGTGATAATGTCACTTCGTCCCTCATGTCCCAAATATGTGAATTACCTATCTAGGGTTTAAGGTGACCTCGATTAGCCGAATGGAAAGCTTGAACCTTCGTTGATACAAATTCTCGGCCTTTCAAATATTACATTACTTACCAAGCCAATCTCCAACATTTAGTTAATCTAACTTTCTATCATAGCTCAATATAAAATTCACCACCTAGATCGAAGAGTCGAAGGTTATCACCATGTAAAGATTTTAAAGCCTTGATGATCAAATGCATCGTTTTAAGAGAAGGAAATTAGGAAATTAATACAAATGACAATGTAATTAGCATGGAATGCATGAATCATATTGGCCAAATGTAGAACGTGAAGTTCGGGGTATTACACAAAGATACCAAAGTATGATGGAAGAGGTGACCCAGAAAAGCACCTCAATGCTTACAAAACTCACATGAGCCTGAGGGGCGCCACCCCAGCCATGAAGTGCAGAGCATTCCATTTAACCCTCGGTGGAGCGGCTGAAATCTGGTATAGTAGGCTACCATCTGGGAGCATCCGAAGCTGGCCCGAGTTCAAAACTACCTTCTTGAAGAGGTTCGCAGTGAGCAAGGAAGGAGAGGCCCCCATCCAGCATCTTCAAGACATGAAACAGGCGCATGGCGAGTTCTTGAAAAGCTTCCTATCCCGCCTCACCGACGAGATGACCTACTGCGTACAAGTCATCGACAGAGAAGCACTATCTGCATTGAGAGGAGGCTTGAACATGAACACCCTATTCTGGAGGGATGTGCAGAATCAAGACCCCACCACCTATGACGCCCTACTAGAGATGATGAGAATGGAGATAATCAATGAAGAATTGATTGAGCATAGGAACAGGGCAAGCAGAGGCCTCCCACCTCCTCAAAGACAGCGAGGTAGGGGTCCAACCTCCCACCTCATGGACTACCAGATGAACCGAGTCGAAAATGAGAACTCCAGCCAAGCTCTGGCCACCACAACTCTAAACGCGGTTCCTACCTTGGCATATGAGGATGTCAACCCAACTGCTGACCTACATCAGATGGAGGCCCAGCAGGGACCCTGTAGAGGTAGAGGCCGAGGCCGAGGTTTTGCACCTAGAAATAGGTCCAATCCGAACCTCCCTGGATATTGTTTGCACCATAGGTCCTACGGGCACAACACCGCGGATTGCAGAGACTATGCACACCGCTCCCGGCAGGAACCCGCTAGAGAAAGACATAACTCGCTCCAGGCGAACAGGCCCCCGCCCAGGCACGACAACCGACATGGGCGTGAGGCGGCCGCTCCTCGTCAAAGGGATGTATCCCCAAGGCGAAGAGAGTAAGACACAGAGAGGCCTAGGGAAGGGCGTAGACACCGAAGAAATAGGCAAGCTCAAGATGAGGCCCCTATCCACGAGATAGATACCATATTTGGAGGCCCTTATGTTGGCGGTGAAACACGAAATGCCAAACGAAATTATGCTAGGGAGGCTAAGCACCCCCCTCTGACGAGTTACACTGTGGATAGTAGCTCTCGAAGAAACCAAGTACCACCCATTGTCTTCACCCAGGAAGACGCCGAAGGAGTTCATTACCCCCACTGCGATGCGCTGGTGGTGAGGGCTGTCATAGCCCGAAATGGGCTCAAACGAATGCTAGTCGACAACGACAGCTCCGTCAACATCCTATTCAGGTCCGCCTTTAACAAGATGATATTGGACCATCAGTTGACGCCCACCACCACTCCATTGTACGAATTTACCGGAGATAGCATCACTCCGAGGGGAAAGATAACACTGGCAGTGGAGATGGGTGAATCTCCTCAAACTACGATGAACTTCATGGAATTCCTCGTAGTTGACAGTCGGTCGGCTTACCACGGAGTCTTGGGCAAACCGGCCCTAAAGGAATTGGGAGCAGTCACCTCCATCCACCAACTATGCATGAAATTCCCAACAAAAAATGGGGTGACAACAATGAGAGGCAACTAGAGAGGTTCGAGAGAGTGCTATCTAAGCTCCATTAAGAAGGTAAAGCCCCGGGACGTCCACGTGATCATGGCTGATGTGGTCATGGCGGATGTCCCAGGTGACACTCCCACTGACCAGGAAGATGTTGATATGATTGACGCAACGCTTAATCAGGAGGTGCTGATCGTTGATGAGATCGACCCCCGCATAATGGAACATGAGCCTCAAGCATCTCCTGTAGAGGAACTTGAGAGCTTCTCAGCCGACCCTCGAGATCCATCCAAGGTGTTGAAAGTAGGCAGAGGCCTATCCAACATTTTGAGGAAAAAGATTAAGGACTTCCTAGGCAAGAACCTTGACGTCTTTGCTTGGAGGCATGAGGACATGGTGGGCATAGACCCGAAGATCAGCTGCCACCACATGAAAATTGATCCTAATGTTGCCCCGCATAGATAAAAAAGAAGAGCCCTCAACCCTAAGAGGTATGAGGCCCTAAAGGAAGAGGTTCAGAAGCTCATCCAAAATGGCTTCATCAGGGAGGCCACCTATTCGAGGTGGGTCTCCAACCCGGTCTTGGTTAAGAAACACAATGGGAAATGGAGGGTATGCATCGACTTTACCAACCTCAATAGAGCTTGCCCGAAAGATAGCTTTCCACTTCCAAGGATTGACCAATTGGTGGACTCCACGGCTGGGCACGAGTTGTTGAGCTTCATGGATGCATACTCCGGCTACAACCAAATCCCCATGCACCCGGCCGATGAAGAGCACACCTCTTTCATCACGGACCGAGGCCTCTATTGCTATAGAATGATGCCCTTCGGGTTGAAAAATGCCGGAGCAACCTACCAAAGACTCGTGAACAAAATGTTTACCGACCTCATTGGCAAGACAATGGAGGTCTACGTGGATGACATGCTGGTGAAGAGCTTAGAAGTAGAGAACTACATAGCGCACCTCAACAACACCTTCCAAATCCTGAGAAGGTACAGGATGAGGCTCAACCCCTTGAAATGTGCCTTTGGGGTAGCTTCTGGCAAGTTCTTCGGGTACATGGTCAACCAGCGAGGAATTGAAGCAAATCTCGAGAAGATTGAGGCTCTGTGCTAGATGAGGTCCCCTCAAAAGCCAAAGGAGGTGCAAAGCTTAACTGGATGAGTGGCAGCACTTAGTCGCTTCGTCTCCAAAGCAACTGACAAGTGCCTCCCATTTTTCAAAGTGCTCAAGGCTGGGAAGAAATTCCAATGGACTGAGGAATGTGAAGAGGCCTTCCAAGGACTGAGAAGGCATTTGGGGCAGGCCCCCCTCCTCTCCAAGCGAAAGCCCGATGACATCTTGCAACTATATCTTGTCGTCTCCAATGATGCCATCAGTTCGGTTTTGATTCGAGAAGAAGGGTCCACCCAACTTCCCGTCTACTATACGAGTAAAGCGCTCCTATCGTCGAAGACCCGATACCCTGATATGGAAAAGCTTGCTTTGGCCTTAATCACGGCCTCTAGGAAATTGAGACCCTACTTCCAAGCTCATACCATCCATGTACTTACAAATTTTCCCCTGAGGCAAGTTCTCCAAAAGCCCGATGCCTCAGGAAGATTGTTGAAATGGGCAGTGGAACTAAGTGAATTTAACCTTATGTTCAAAGCCAGGGCAGCCATCAAAGGGCAAGCCTTAGCTGACTTTGTTGCTGAATCCGCCAACCTACCCGAGGTGGATGAAATCATGGAATTCGTCGAACCCCCCACGTGGAGCCTCTTCGTCGATGGCTCAGCTGGGGATGTCGGCTCAGGTGCCGGGGTTGTCCTCATCAGCCCCGAGGGTCACAAACTCACCTCGGTCGTGAGGTTCGGATTCAAAGCCACCAACAATGTTGCAGAGTATGAAGTACTCCTTGAAGGCCTCAGACTGGCCAAGGAAATGTAAGTAAAGAAGCTACTCGTCAGTAGTGACTCCCAGCTGGTTGTTAGCCAAGTTAATGGTAACTTCTCAGCCAAAGATAAAATGATGGCCTCCTATCTGAAAATGGTGATGAACCTCATCCCATCCTTTGAAAAGTTCGAGTTAACCCAGATTCCCCACATAAAAAATGCTCATGCGGATACCCTCTCGAAGCTGGCTAGTAGCAAAGACTCAGAGCTACTCACTGTAGTGCCTATCGAGCACCTCCTCCTGCCTTCTACCGAGGTCCCTAATGTCATGTGGGTCGGTAGAACTCCCACCTGGATGTAACCAATCATAGCATATCTGAAAGACCAGGTGCTGCCCACCAACAAGAATGAGGCTTATAAGCTGAGAAGGAGGTCAGCCCACTTCCTCTTCATTGATGACATTCTCTACAAGAGAAGCTTCTCCTCTCCACTCTTACAATTCGTCGGAGGAGAAGAGGCTACCTACATACTAAGAGAAGTCCACGAGGGAATGTGCGGCAACCACTCTAGAGGCCTATCTCTGGCACAAAAAATACTGAGGCAAGGGTACTACTGGCCTACCCTGAAACGGGATGCCCTCGAATTCGCGCGAAAATGTGATAAATGCCAATGATTCTCTCCCATACAAAGACGACCATCACAGGATTTGACTGCAGTCTCCAGCCCCTAGCCTTTCTCAAAATGGGGTGTGGATCTCATAGGCGCTCTACCTAAGGGTAGAGGAGGTGCAAGTTTTGCAATAGTGGCCATTGATTACTTCACAAAGTGGGTCGAAGCTGAACCACTGGCAAAAATCACAGAAGCAAACACCTCCAAGTTCCTATGGAAGAATATTATTTGTCGGTTCGGAATTCCCTACTCGATCGTCTCAGACAATGGCAGAAAATTCGATAATAAGAAGGTAAGAGAACTGTGTGAAGAGCTCGGCATAAAGAAGCACTTCTCTACACCTCACCACTCACAAGCTAATGGCCAAGTTGAAGCCGTAAACAAGATAATCAAGCACGTCCTGAAAAGGAAGCTTGATGTATCCAAGGGAGCTTGGGTTGATGAACTGCCCCAAGCACTTTGGGCAATCCGAACCACCACCAGGACCCCAACTGGGGAGACCCCTTTTCTCATGGTATATGGGACTAAGGCGATGAGCCCCGTGGAGGTCGGACTTCCATCTCCACGATGTCTGCACTTTAGCGAAGTGACCAAGGACGAGCTCCGGAGGCTCGACCTCGATTTCATTGAGGAGAGAAGGGATGACTCCCAGTTAAAGCTAGGCACCTATCAAAGAAAGATGACAAGGTACTTCAACTCCAAACTCAAGAAGAAGTCTTTCCAAATCAATGATCTTGTGCTCAGGAGGGTCTTCTTATCTACAAAAGAACCTGGCTCCGGTTCCCTAGGCCCAAATTGGGAAGGTCCATACAAAATCAGAGAAGAAATCCAACCTGGAACCTACTGGATTGAAGACATGGATGGTAAGGCACAACCCCGTCCATGGAATATTGAACACCTCGGAATCTATTATCAATGAATTGTACCACGCTGGATGACTTTTCCCAGCCTTTGTAATGTTTCTATAGCTCAATAAAATGCATTGATTAAATCCACGTGTCGTACTGCATTGTTACCTCGGAGGAAAGGCTCGGGACCCACCTCTGGGCCACCTCGCTTGAACTCCAAGGCTCTAGCACATGCCTCCCTTTGGCCTTGCTGAACGCTAAGGGGAGAAGCCCCAACATGGCTGCACCATCCACCATGTCTAGGATGCGTCGTCACCTCGGAGGAGAGGCTCGGGACCCACCTCTGGGCCACCTCGCTTGAACTCCCAGGCGCTAGCACATGCCTCCCTTTGGCCTTGCTGAACGCCAAGGGGAGAAGCCCCAACATGGCTACACCATCCACCATGTCTGGGATGCGTCGTCACCTCGGAGGAGAGGCTCGAGACCCATCTCTGGGCCACCTCGCTTGAACTCCGAGGCGATAGCACATACCTCCGTTTGGCCTTGCTGAATGTCGAGGGGAGAAGCCACAATCACTACAGTCCGAGGCTCACACAGTTCATCTCCTTAAGTTATGTTAATGTGCTTAAGTTCGAGGTTCACATAGTTCATCTCCTTAAGTCATGTTAATGTGCTTAAGTCCGAGGTTCACACTGTTCATCTCCTTAAGTCATGTTAATTTGCTTAAGTCCGAGGTTCACACTGTTCATCTCCTTAAGTCATGTTAATTTGCTTAAGTCCGAGGTTCGCACAGTTCAGTCACTCAAGTTATGATTCGTTTATTTCAGTCCGAGGTACCAAGTTAAAGTTATTTAGTTCATGTTCTTATCAAGTTCCAGTTCATTTGTTTAACGAGGTATAAAAACTTGGACAAAGAACAACAATGAAAGAAGAAAGACATTATATTGATATTTCAAAAAAGGTTACAAAGGAGGGCCTCTGGCCATTACATCCAAAATACTAAAAAGTAAAACATAGTCTATGCCTGGCTAGATGACGGAGGCGCCTCAGCACTTGGGGCTTCGGCAACTTGGGCATCAGTAGTTGTTTCCTCTGCCTCAGCACTTGGGGCTTCAGCATTAACTTCTTCATCACCCTAGACCTCCTCAGCTGGGGTCTGAGGTAGCTCATCCACAAATTCGGACCTAAGTTGAGCCAAGTCCAAATCGGGATACAGCTCCTCTGCCCGCTCCAGCACTTCGGCATAGGCGAAGTTCCTCCAGTACGAGCTGAAGCTCTTATACTCCTCTGTAGTGTGGAAATTGGCGATGTATTCCTTCACCGCCTCCTCCCTTGCAGTTTGGGCCTCTTCTCTTGCAACAGAGGCGTCGTTCATGTACCACTTCGCTTGGCCTTCGAGAAACTAATAAGCATCTTGAGCACCGGCTAAGGAGAGGTTCGCCTCCTCAAGGGCCTCAGCAGTCACCTTTTGGTGCTCATTGGAGACCTCCATCTTCTTTGTCAAGGAGGCCACCTCGCACTGTGACTCATACACTTCTTTCTTTAAGGCCTCAATCTGGCCAGAGCAGACTCTAGCTTCGCCTCCTCTTCAACTCTCTGGGCCTTGGCTTCTTCGGCCTCGGCCTTAGCAGCTTTTACCACCTCTGCGAGGGAGGCAGCCTTTCCCTCCGAAGCCTGGGTCCTTGTCTGAAATTCGCTCAAGGCCTCCCTGCATTCGAGCACGAGGCCAAAGGTTCGGACGCTTTGGCTCGCCATTGCCCTTGTCAAGTCAGTGGCATCGCAAGAGGAGGCATGCAGCTGCCACCTCTCCGTCCAGAACTTGTAAAAGCTCTCGGTGGCACTTCTGATTTCTTCAGGGAGAGCCTCCACCAAGGCTGGGGCCAGTGCCTCCTCCCTCCCAGCTAGAAAGCTCGGAGACTTCCCCTTCTCCCGCACCGGCTTCTTCTTTGCTGCCTCCTCCTCGGCAGCTTCTGCAGCTCACCTTGCGGCCTCTGCTCTAGCCTCTTTAGCCTCTACCTCTCTAACCATCTCCATTTTAATGGCTTTGGAGGCTGCAGCAAAAAGCTTCGCTCACCAGTCTGTTCGACCCTATGGGACACTGAGGTCCCAAACTTTCCAGCTGAGCTGGAGATGTGCACCAGCTTCCTCTTCTTAGTCTCCTCAGGGACTTTCTCCTTGCCCCAAGGCTCCTTCGGCTTCTCTGGCCTCTGAGGAGTTGCCTCCTCTGAAGCCATTGGAGTACAGTCTTTGGACGGGCGCTCAACCCTGCCTCGGACTTCCTTTGCCCCTCTGGACCTAGGCTTCAGGGGCCTCGCCTTCACAGTAGACGTGGCCTTCAAGATAGAGGCCATGTCTGGAGCTGGGTACTCCCTCTTCTTGAATTTATCTGCAAAATAGGTCAGATCAGCATCAGTATAAAAACAAGGGATAGGAAAATTTAAGTGTTAGGGCTTCGTACCTCTGGATGCCATCAGTTCGAAGTCCAGAAAGTATCTACTCCTATCAATCAAGTGATCAAAGTGGCGAAGCTTTAGAGGCCTCTTGTAAATGTCCTCTATCACCTCGAATTCCTCCTTGCTGAGCTCGAACCTCGTACTACTATCTGCAAAGGAACCCCCAACAGTTAGATGAATTCATATTCTGACTTCAAAAGACAAGCAGAGGTTGGGAGACTCACGAGCTTCGTAGTACTAGGTCGGCACCGTGCATGACAGGGCTTTGTCCCCCTCCACTGCCTGCCATTTACCTCGCACCCAGAATCAGGACTCCTTCCACCCCTTGATAGAGGAAGGAAGTCCCACCACAAAGGGTGCGTGAGCCCCCCAAGGCGTGAGGTAGTACCACCCCCTTGACTCCTTCCCAATTACCCGGGGCTGGAACAGGGTCATGAACACATGAAGAGGCATGTCCTCCCCAAGTGACACTTCCTTCCACAGGAAGTACGAGCCGACCAGCTAGCTCTACCCATTCGGCAGAACCTGGGTCGGCGACAGCATGAATTTCCTAAGCATCGCCCTAAAGAAGGGGTGCAGAGGAAGACGCATACCTGCCTTGAACAGGTATTCACTCACGGCCATGCAGCAGGGCCTCGGATAGCAGGCCCGCTCGTTCGGCTCGGGGACTAACATTTCTATGTAGTGGGGTACACTGTACCTCTCCCTAAGTTTCCCCAACCTCTTCCCCGTCATATTCGAGGGCACCCTAGAAGCCCCCCACTCTTGGGTAAAATCTACAGGCTCCTCGGCCATGGCATACCTATCCACCTCGGACATCCCCCCGTGACCGACCCCATAGTCTAAAGACGCCACTGTAACAAGCTCCCTACCCGAAGTGGACTCCATTTTCTCAGTAAAAAGACAGTAACAAGGGTTTTTGTACAAACAATACCTAAGGGAATTCGACACAAACGGAGACTGGCCGAAATTTAATATTACAGTCAACCTCGACACCGGAAAATTTGGAGATTTGAGGGAGTTTCAGAGTGCAAAGTGTTCAAAAATCCTAAAAATTGGGATTTTCTTGCCTTTTATAAAGGTCCAAGACGAACCCCAGCCGTCAGATCAAATCTCAGTCAATCCGAGCCCTCCATTTCAGATCCAATCTGAGGCGTTGAATTCAAATGGTTTTTAAATCCTACGCTTCAGATTTATGCGTGCCTCCCACGCGCCTCTCCAACGCGTCTGCTTCTAGAAGCGCCAGCTGCCCTCATAATTGCATTTTTAATTCGACGGTAGCAGCCCCTTGGAAGTCACAACGATTTAGCCACTTTTCCTCGAAAACAAGTACAAAACATCAAATCATTAACACAGCAGCCAAGGCACAATCATTACCATTGGACCTCGGCAAGCCTCGCAGGTTCGGTTCCTCAACCACCTCGGCTTCCTCTTCGCCATTCAGCATCAAGCCTCGCAGGTTCGGTTCCTCAACCAACTCGACTTCTCTCTTCTCCCTTCAGCATCAAGCCTCAAAGGTTCGGTTCCTCAACCACCTCGGCTTCCTCTTCGCCATTCAGCATCAAGCCTCACAGGTTTGGTTCCTCAACCACCTCAGCTTCTCTCTTCACCATTCAGCATCAAGCCTAGCAGGTCCGGTTTCTCAACCACCTCGGCTCATCTTCAGAGTTCAAACACCTCGCCTACTTCATCACTCACCCGCAGCAACACTTCTCAAACTCCAACCATGATATAAATATCTATACTTGGACTTGGGGGACTATTATTTGGGGTTCAAAAATTCTTTCAACTTTTACTCCATTAAAGTCCACGCATTACATTTACTTGGACTTGGGGGACTATTGTTGTGTGTTGTCACACCTGTCCTACCCACCTAGGCCAATGGGCCACTCATCCTGATCCACGTGGCATTCCTGCCGAGGTGGGTTATAACCGAAGTACTTCAGGCGAGGTCCATCCGTCGAGGCTCCTCGATCCGATGTACGCGAGTCTGTCGAAGTCCAACTACCGAGGCCCATGACCCGAAGCATGGAACCTGTTGAATGTAGCTGAGGTCCTCAAGTGGAAGTATTTGTCAAATGGTCAAAGCCCCGAAGCTGATGCACGAGCCTCTTAACCACAGGGAGCTTCCTCCACAGTCACTTCTCCCAAGAGATCGCCTGCTCAGAGATCTTATTCGAATGATTGATGGAACATTTGTCACAAGCATAAAGGTCAAGTCTTGTCACTAGTATGGAGGACCTGCGCAAGCAATAAATGTGCCGTAAGCTAGCAAGTCAAGCCCCATACCTAAAAAAAGACGTTTGAACTAAAGAGATGAGACTTCATCCAAGGGCTCCCATTTCATATGTATCACTATAAATACTTCCATTGTGTAATGTCAAAGGCTAATGCAAGAATCAATACTAAAGACTACATTTACTCAACTCTCTCTCATTTTACTTGCAATACACAAATCAAGTTTATACACTTTTACATATACATTTACGAGCACCAATTGGTAATTATTGTACAATCGGATTACGAACAACCCGTCGGATACCGAACGTCACCGTCCCACGTCGTTGGGCTACTCCCACGCCCTTTTAAACGACTTGATTTAGACCGTCCACGTGTCTTAGCGTGTTGGAAATTTTCCCACGCAAGCGCGGGTGGGACCGACATCTGTTGGCGCACTTTTTGGGGTCAAGAGACACCGTGTGCAAAAGTTGTGCTCAATTCTTCGAACACCGATAATCCAAATATGCAAGTGCTCGTTCTTAAAAAATAAAGGCCCGAAATCCCTCATACGTCATGGCAATGCTGTGAGTTCAATCCAAAGCGGTCGTTACATTTTCAAAAAGTACTTATGGGCCCAGAACGGACACCATGTGCAACAGTTGTGCTCAATTCTTCAAATGCCAACAATCCAACTATGCAAGTGCTCGTTCTTCGTAAAAAACCGGTCAAAATCCCTCTTACGTCATGATGATGCCGTAAGTTCAATCCAAAAAGGTCGCTACATTTTCGAAAAGTACTTATAGGCCCAAAACAGACACCATGTGCAAAAGTTTCGCTCAATTCTTCGAACGCCGACAATCTAAAGATACAATTGCTCGTTCCTCAAAAAAAATGGTCAAAATCCCTCTTACTTCATGACAATGTCGTGAGTTTAATCCAAAATGGTCTCTACATTTTCGAAAAGTACTTATGGGCCCAAAACGGACACCGTGTGCAAAAGTTACGCTCAATTCTTCGAACACCGACAATCCAAATGTGTAAGTACTCGTTCTTTGAAAAACAAACACGAGAAATCCCTCATACATCTCAGGAAAGTGGTGAGTTCAATCCAAAACGGTCGCTACATTTTCGAAAAGTACTTATGGGCCCAAAACGGACAACGTGTGCCAAAGTTACACTTATTCGAACGTCGACAATCCAAATATGCAAGTGCTCGTTCTTCTAAAAACAAAGGCCCAAAATCCCTCATACGTCATGGTAAAGCTGTGAGATCAATCCAAAATGGTCGCTACATTTTCCAATAGTACTTATGGGCCCAGAATGGACACCGTGTACAAAAGTTGTGCTCAACTCTTCGAACGCCGACAATCCAACTATGCAAGTGCTCGTTCTTCGAAAAACAAACGGCTGAAATCCCTCTTACGTCATGATGATGCCTTGAGTTCAATACAAAATGGTCGCTACATTTTCGAAAAGTACTTATGGGCCCAAAATGGAAACCGTGTGCAAAAGTTACGCTCAATTTTTCGAACGTCGACAATCTAAATTTGCAAGTGCTCGTTCTTCGAAAAAAAACCCGAAATCCCTCATACGTCAAGGCAAAGCGGAGAGTTCAATCCAAAATGGTCGCTACATTTTTGAAAATTACTTATGGGCTCAAAATGGAAACCGTGTGCAAAAGTTAAGCTCAATTCTTTGGACGCCGACAATCCAAATATGCAAGTGCTCGTTCTTCAAAAAATAAAGGCCCAAAATCCCTCATACGTCACGGCAATGCGGTGAGTTCAATCCAAAGCGGTCGCTACATTTTCAAAAGTACTTATGGGCCCAAAACGGACACCGTGTGCAAAAGTTGTGCTCAATTCTTCGAACGCTGACAATCTAACTATGCAAGTGCTCGTTCTTCGAAAAACAAACGGTCAAACTCCCTCTTACGTCTCGACGATACCATGAGTTAAATTCAAAATGGTCACTACATTTTCAAAAAGTACTTATGGGTCCAAAACGAACACCGTGTGTAATAGTTACTCTCAATTCTTGGAACGCCAACAATCTAAATATGCAAACGCTCGTTCTTCGAAAAAAACACCCAAAATCCCTCATACGTCATGGTAAAGTGGTGAGTTCAATCCAAAACGGTCGCTACAATTTCGAAAAGTACTTATGGACCCAAAACGAACACCGTGTGCAAAAGTTTCGCTCAATTTTTCGAACACCGACAATCTAAATATGCAAGTGCTCGTTCTTCAAAAAACAAACAGATGAAATCCCTCTTACGTCATGACGATGCCATGAGTTCAATCCAAAATGGTCGCTACATTTTCGAAAAGTACTTACGGGCCCAAAATGGAAACGGTGTACAAAAGTTACGCTCAATTCTTCGAACGCCGACAATCTAAATTTGCAAGTGCTCGTTCTTCGAAAAACAATCACACGAAATCCCTCATACGTCACAGCAAAGCGAAGAGTTCAATCCAAAACGATCGCTACATTTTCAAAAATTACTTACGGGCCCAAAACGGAAATCGTGTGCAAAAGTTATGCTCAATTCTTAAAACGCCGACAATCCAAATACGCAAGTGCTCGTTCTTCGAAAAACAAAGGCTCGAAATCCCTCATACATCACGGCAATGTTGTGAGTTCAATCCAAAGCGGTCGCTACATTTCCCAAAAGTATTTATGGGCCAAGAACGTACACCGTGTGTAGAAGTTGTGCTCAATTCTTCGAACGCCGACAATCCAACTTTACAAGTACTCGTTCTTCGAAAAACAAACGGTCGAAATCCCTCTTACGTCATGACGATGCCGTGAGTTCAATCTAAAACGGTCCCTACATTTTCGAAAAGTACTTACGGGCCCAAAACGAACACCGTGTCCAAAAGTTACGCTCAATTCTTTGAACGCCGACAATCTAAATATAAAAATGCTCGTTCTTCAAAAAACAAACACCCAAAATCCCTCATACATCATGAAAAAGTGGTGAGTTCAATCTAAAACGGTCGCTACATTTTCGAAAAGTACTTATGGGCCCAAAACGAACACTATGTGCAAAAGTTACGCTCAATTCTTCGAAAGCCAACAATCTAAATATACAAGTGCTCGTTCTTCAAAAAACAAACGTCCAAAATCCCTCTTATATCACGACGATGCCGTGAGTTCAATCAAAAAAGGTCGCTACATTTCCAAAAAGTATTTATGGGCCCAGAACGGACATCGTGTGCAAAAGTTGTGCTCAATTCTAAAACGCCGACAATCCAAATATGCAAGTGCTCGTTCTTCGAAAAACAAAGGCCCAAATTCCCTCATACGTCACGGCAATGCTGTGAGTTCAATCCAAAGTGGTCGCTACATTTTCCAAAAGTAATCATGGGCCCAGAACGGACACCATGTGCAAAAGTTGTGCTCAATTCTTCGAACGCCGACAATCCAACTATGCAAGTGCTCGTTCTTTGAAAAATAAACAGTTGAAATCCCTCTTACGTCACGATGATGCTGTGAGTTCAATCCAAAACAGTCGCTACATTTTCGAAAAGTACTTATGGGCCCAAAACGAACACCGTGTGCGAAAGTTACGCTCAATTCTTTGAACGTCGACAATCTAAATATACAAATGCTCGTTCTTTGGAAAACAAACACGCGAAATCCCTCATATATCATGGCAAAGTGGTGAGTTCAATCCAAAACGGTGGCTACATTTTCGAAAAGTACTTATGGGCCCAAAACGGACACTGTGTGCAAAAGTTACGCTCAATTCTTCGAACACCAACAATCTAAATATACAAGTGCTCGTTCTTCAAAAAACAAACGTCCAAAATCCCTCTTACAACATGACGATGCCGTGAGTTCAATCAAAAATGGTCTCTACTTTTTCGAAAAGTATTTATGGGCCCAGAACAGACATCGTGTGCAAAAGTTGCGCTCAATTCTTCGAACGCCGACAATCCAAATATGCAAGTGCTTGTTCTTCGAAAAATAAAGGCCCAAAATCCCTCGTACGTCATGGCAATGCTGTGAGTTCAATCCAAAGCGATCGCTACATTTTCCAAAAGTACTATGGGCCTAGAACGGACACCGTGTGCAAAAGTTGTGCTCAATTCTTCGAACGCTGACAATCCAACTATGCAAGAGCTCGTTCTTCGAAAAACAAATGGTCGAAATCCCTCTTACATCACGATGATGCCGTGAGTTCAATCAAAAATGGTCGCTACATTTTCGAAAAGTATTTATGGGCCCAGAATAGACACCGTGTGCAAAAGTTGTGCTCAATTCTTCGAATGCCGACAATCCAAATATGCAAGTGCTCGTTCTTCGAAAAATAAATGCCTGAAAACCCTCATACATCACAACAAAGTGGTGAGTTCAATCCAAAACGGTCGCTACATTTTCGAAAAGTACTTATGGGCCTAGAACGGACACCGTGTACGAAAGTTGTGCTCAATTCTTCGAACGCCGACAATCCAACTATGGAAGTGCTCGTTCTTCGAAAAACAAACGGTTAAAATCCTTCTTACATCACGACGATGCCGTGAGTTCAATCCAAAACGGTCGCTGCATTTTCAAAAAGTACTTATGGGCCTAAAACGGACACCGTGTGCAAAAGTTACGCTCAATTATTCGAACGTCGATAATCCAAATATGCAAGTACTCGTTCTTCATAAAACAAACCCCTGAAATCCCTCATACGTCACGGCAAAGCGATGAGTTCAATCCAAAATGTTCACTACATTTTTTAAAAGTACTTATGGGCCCAAAACGAACACCGTGTGCAAAACTTACGCTCAATTCTTCAAACGCCGACAATCCAAAAATGTAAGTTCTTGTTTGTCGAAAAATAAAGGCTAGAAAACCCTCATACGTCCCGGCAATGCTGTGAGTTCAATCCAAAATGGTCTCTACATTTTTCGAAAGTACTTATGGGCCCAGAACGGACATTGTGTGGAACAGTTGTGCTCAATTCTTCGAACGTCGACAATCCAACTATAAAAGTGGTCGGAATCCCTTTTACGTCATGATGATGCCGTGAGTTCAATCCAAAATGGTCGCTACATTTTCGAAAAGTACTTATGGGCCTAAAACGGACACCATGTGCAAAAGGTACGCTCAATTCTTCGAACGCCGATAATTCAAATATGCAAGTGCTCAATTTTCGAAAAACAAACACCCAAAATCCCTCCTACGTCACGGCAAAGTTGTGAGTGCAAATCCAAAACAGTCGCTACATTTTCCAAAAGTACTTATGGGCCTAGAACGAGCATCGTGTGCAAAAGTTGTGCTCAATTCTTCGAACGCAGACAATCCAACTATGTAAGTGCTCATTCTTCAAAAAACAAAGGCCCGAAATCCCTCATATGTCATGGCAAAACATTGAGTTCAATCCAAAACGATCGCTACATTTTCCAAAAAGTACTTATGGGCCCAGAACGGACACCGTGTGCAAAAGTTGTGCTCAATTCTTCGAACCCCGACAATCCAACTATGGAAGTGCTCGTTCTTTGAAAATCAAAAGGACGAAATCCCTCTTACGTCACGACGATGCCACGAGTTCAATCCAAAACGGTCGCTACATTTCCAAAAAGTACTTACGGGCCCAAAACGAACACCGTGTACAAAAGTTACGCTCAATTCTTCGAACGTCGACAATCTAAATATGCATGTGCTCGTTCTTCAAAAAACAAACGGCTGAAATCCCTCTTACATCACAATGTTGCCGTGAGTTCAATCCAAAATGGTCCTACATTTCCAAAAAGTACTTATGGCCCAAAACGGACACCGTGTACAAAAGTTACGCTCAATTCTTCGAACGCCGACAATCCAAATATGCAAGTGCTCGTTCTTCAAAAAATAAATGGCCAAAATCCCTCCTACGCCACGACGATGCCATGAGTTCAATCCAAAATGGTCGCGACATTTTCGAAAAGTACTTATGGGCCCAAAACGGACACCGTGTCCAAAAGTTACGCTCAATTCTTTGAACGTCGACAATCTAAATATGCAAGTGCTCGTTCTTCGAAAAATAAAGGCCCCAAAATCCATCATACGTCACGGCAAAGTGGAGAGTTCAATCCAAAACGGTCACTACATTTTCGAAAAGTACTTATGGGCCCAAAATAGACACCGTGTGAGAAAGTTACGCTCAATTCTTCGAACGTCGACAATCTAAATATGCAAGTGCTCGTTTTTCAAAAAAAAAATGGCCGAGATCCCTCTTACGTCAAGACGATGCCATGAGTTCAATCTAAAATGTTCACTACATTTTCAAAAAGTACTTATTGGCCTAAAACGGACACTGTGTACAAAAGTTACGCTCAATTCTTCGAACGCCGACAATCTAAATATGCAAGTGCTCGTTCTTCGAAGAACAAGTGCCCAAAATCCCTAATACGTCATGGCAAAGCAGTTCAATCCAAAATGGTCGCTAGATTTTCGAAAATTACTTATGGGCCCAAAACGGACACTGTGTGCAAAAGTTACGCTCAATTCTTCGAACGCAGACAATCCAACTATGCAAGTGCTCGTTCTTCAAAAAACAAAGGCCCGAAATCCCTCATACATCACGGCAACACTGTGAGTTCAATCCAAAGCGGTCACTACATTTTCCAAAAGTACTTATGGGCCCAAAACGAACACCGTGTGCAAAAGTTGTACTCAATTCTTCGAACGCCGACAATCCAACTATATGAGTTCTCATTCTTCGAAAAACAAACAGTCAAAATCCCTCTTACATCACGACGTTGTCGTGAGTTCAATCCAAAACGGTCGCTACATTTCCGAAAAGTATTTATGGGCCCAAAACGAATACCGTGTGCAAAAGTTACACTCAATTCTTCGAACGCCGACAATCTAAATATGCAAGTGATCGTTCTTCGATAAACAAACACCCAAAATCCCTCATACGTCATGGCAAAGCGATGAGTTCAATCCAAAACGGTCGCTACATTTTTGAAAAGTACTTATGGGCCCAAACAGGACACCGTGTGCAAAAGTTACGCTCAATTCTTTGAACACCGACAATCCAAATGTGTAAGTACTCGTTCTTCGAAAAACAAACACCCGAAAACCCTTATACATCACCAGAAAGTGGTGAGTTCAATCCAAAACGGTCGCTACATTTTTGAAAAGTACTTATGGACCCAAAATGGACAACGTGTGCCAAAGTTACGCTCAATTATTCGAACGCCGACAATCTAAATATGCAAGTGCTCGTTCTTCTAAAAAAAGGCCCAAAATCCTCATACGTCATGGTAAAGCTGTGAGTTCAATCCAAAATGGTCGCTATATTTTCTAATAGTACTTATGGGCCCATAATGGACATCGTGTACAAAGTTGTGCTCAACTCTTCGAACGCCGACAATCCAACTATGCAAGTGGTCGTTCTTCGAAAAATAAACGGCTGAAATCTCTCTTACGTCATGATGATGCCTTGAGTTCAATACAAAATGGTCGCTACATTTTCGAAAAGTACTTATAGGCCCAAAATGGAAACCGTGTGCAAAAGTTACGCTCAATTCTTCGAACGTCGACAATCTAAATTTGCAAGTGCTCATTCTTCAAAAAACAAACACTCGAAATCCCTTATACGTCACGGCAAAGTGAAGAGTTCAATCCAAAATGGTCGCTACAATTTTGAAAATTACTTATGGGCCCAAACGGAAACCGTGTGCAAAAGTTATGCTCAATTCCTCGGACGCCGACAATCCAAATATGCAAGTGCTCATTCTTCGAAAAATAAAGGCCCAAAATCCCTCATACGTCACGGCAATGTTGTGAGTTCAATACAAAGTGGTCGCTACATTTTCCAAAAGTACTTATGGGCCCAGAACGGACACCGTGTGCAAAAGTTGTGCTCAATTCTTTGAACGCCGACAATCCAACTATGCAAGTGCTCGTTCTTTGTAAAACAAACGGTAAAATTACCTCTTACGTCTCGAGGATGCCGTTTGTTAAATCCAAAATGGTCGCTATATTTCCGAAATGTACTTATGGGCCCAAAACGAACACCGTGTGCAATAGTTACTCTCAATTCTTCGAACGCCGGCAATCAAAATATGCAAATGCTCGTTCTTTAAAAAAACACCCAAAATCCCTCATACATCACGGTAAAGTGGTGAGTTCAATCCAAAACGGTTGCTACAATTTCGAAAAGTACTTATGGGCCCAAAACGGACACCGTGTGTAAAAGTTACGCTCAATTTTTTGAACACCGACAATCTAAATATGCAAGTGCTCGTTCATCAAAAAACAAACGTCCGAAATCCCTCATACATCACGACGATGCCTTGAGTTCAATAAAAAATGGTCGCTACATTTTCGAAAAGTATTTATAGGCCCAGAACGAACACCGTGTGCAAAAGTTGTGCTCAATTCTTTGAATGCCAACAATCTAAATATGCAAGTCCTCGTTCTTCGAAAAACAAAGGCCCAAAATCCCCCATACGTCACGGCAATACTGTGAGTTCAATCCAAAGTGGTCGCTACATTTTCCAAAAGTACTTATGGGCCCAGAACGGACACCGTGTGTAAAAGTTGTGCTCAATTCTTTGAACGCCGACAATCTAACTATATAAGAGCTCGTTCTTCGAAAAACAAACGGTTGAAATCCCTCCTACATCACGACGATGCCGTGAGTTCAATCCAAAACGGTCGCTACATTTTCGAAAAGTACTTCTGGGCCCAAAACGGACACCGTGTACAAAAGTTACGCTCAATTCTTCGAATGTCGACAATCTAAATATGCAAGTGCTCGTTCTTCAAAAAACAAACAGCCAAAATCCCTCCTACGTCATGACGATGCCGTGAGTTCAATCCAAAATGGTCGCTACATTTCCGAAAAGTACTTATGGGCCCAAAACGGAAGCCGTGTACAAAAGTTAAGCTAAATTCTTCGAACACCGACAATCTAAATTTGCAAGTGCCCGTTCTTCGAAAAACAATCACCCGAAATCCCTCATACGTCACGGCAAAGCAGAGAGTTCAATCCAAAATGGTCGCTACATTTTTAAAAATTACTTATGGGCCCAAAACGGAAACCGTGTGCAAAAGTTACGGTCAATTCTTCGAACGCCGACAATCCAAATATGCAAGTGCTCGTTCTTCGAAAAACAAAGGCCCGAAATCCCTAATACGTCACGGCAATGTTGTGAGTTCAATCCAAAGTGGTCGCTACATTTTCCAAAAGTATTTATGGGCCCAGAACGAACATCGTGTATAAAAGTTGTGCTCAATTCTTCGAACGCCGACAATCCAACTTTGCAAGTGCTCGTTCTTCGAAAAATAAATGGTCGAAATCCCTCTTACGTCACAACGATGCCGCGAGTTCAATCCAAAACGGTCACCATATTTTTGAAAAGTACTTATGGGCCCAAAACGAACACTGTGTGCAAAAGTTACGCTCAATTCTTCGAATGTCGACAATCTAAATTTGCAAGTGCTCATTCTTCGAAAAACAAACACCCGAAATCCCTCATACGTAACGGCAAAGTGGAGAGTTCAATCCAAAATGGTCGCTACAATTTTCAAAATTACTTATGGGCCCAAAACGGAAATCGTGTGCAAAAGTTACGCTCAATTCCTCGGACGTCGACAATCCAAATATGCAAGTGCTCATTCTTCAAGAAATAAAGGCCCAAAATCCCTCATACGTCACGGAAATGCTGCGAGTTCAATACAAAGCGGTCGCTACATTTTGCAAAAGTACTTATGGGCCCAGAACGGATACCGTGTGCAAAAGTTGTGCTCAATTCTTCGAACGTCGACAATCCAACTATGCAAGTGCTCGTTCTTCGTAAAATAAACGGTCAAACTACCTCTTATGTCTCGACGATGCCGTGAGTTAAATCCAAAGCGTTCGCTATATTTTCGAAATGTACTTATGGGCCCAAAACGAACACCGTGTGCAATAGTTACTCTCAATTCTTCGAACACCGACAATCAAAATAAGCAAATGCTCGTTCTTTGAAAAAAAACACCCAAAATCCCTCATACATCACGGTAAAGCGGTGAGTTCAATCCAAAACGGTTGCTACAATTTTGAAAAGTACTTATGGGCCCAAAACGGACACCATGTGTAAAAGTTACGCTCAATTTTTCGAACGCCGACAATCTAAATATGCAAGTGCCCATTCTTCAAAAAACAAACGTCCAAAATCCCTCATACATCACGACGATGCCGTGAGTTCAATCAAAAATGGTCGCTACATTTTCGAAAAGTATTTATAGGCCCAGAACGAACACCGTGTGTAAAAGTTGTGCCCAATTCTTTGAATGCCAACAATCTAAATACGCAAGTGCTCGTTCTTCAAAAAACAATGACCCAAAATCCCCTATACGTCACGGCAACGCTGTGAGTTCAATCCAAAGTGGTCGCTACATTTTCCAAAAGTACTTATGGGCCCAGAACGGACACAGTGTGCAAAAGTTGTGCTTAATTCTTCGAACGCCGACAATCTAACTATGCAAGAGCTCGTTCTTCAAAAAACAAACGGTTGAAATCCCTCCTACATCACGACGATGCCGTGAGTTCAATCCAAAAAGGTCGCTACATTTTCGTAAAGTACTTCTGGGCCCACAACGGACACCGTGTGCAAAAGTTACGATCAATTCTTCGAATGTCGACAATCTAAATATGCAAGTGCTCGTTCTTCAAAAAACAAACAGTCGAAATCCCTCTTACGTCATGATGATGCCGTGAGTTCAATCCAAAATGGTCGCTACATTTCCGAAAAGTACTTATGGGCCCAAAATGGAAGCCGTGTACAAAAGTTACGCTAAATTCTTCGAACACCGACAATCTAAATTTGCAAGTGCCCGTTCTTCAAAAAACAATCACCCGAAATCCCTCATACGTCACGGCAAAGCAGAGAGTTCAATCCAAAACGGTCGCTACATTTTTAAAAATTACTTATGGGCCCAAAACGAAAACCGTGTGCAAAAGTTACGCTCAATTCTTCGAACGCCGACAATCCAAATATGCAAGTGCTCGATCTTCAAAAAACAAAGGCCCGAAATCCCTAATACGTCACAGCAATGTTGTGAGTTCAATCCAAAGTGGTCGCTACATTTTCCAAAAGTATTTATGGGCCCAGAACGGACACAGTGTGTAAAAGTTGTGCTCAATTCTTCGAACGCCGACAATCCAACTTTGCAAGTGCTCGTTCTTCAAAAAATAAATGGTCGAAATCCCTCTTACGTCACGACGATGCTGCGAGTTCAATCCAAAACGGTCACTACATTTTTGAAAAGTACTTATGGGCCCAAAACGAACACCGTGTGCAAAAGTTACGCTCAATTCTTCGAACGTTGATAATCTAAATATACAAATGCTCGTTCTTCAAAAAACAAACACCTAAAATCCCTCATACGTCATGGAAAAGTGGTGAGTTCAATCCAAAACGGTCGCTACATTTTCGAAAAGTACTTATGGGCCCAAAATGGACACTGTGTGTAAAAGTTACGCTCAATTCTTCGAACGCCAACAATCTAAATATGCAAGTGCTCGTTCTTCAAAAAACAAGTGTCAAAAATCCCTCTTACATCACGACGATGCCGTGAGTTCAATCAAAAACGGTCGTTACATTTTTGAAAAGTATTTATGGGCCCAGAACGGACACCGTGTGCAAAAGTTGTGCTCAATTCTTCGAACACCGACAATCCAAACGTGCAAGTGCTCGTTCTTCAAAAAACAAAGGCCCAAATTCCCTCATACGTCAAGGCAATGCTGTGAGTTCAATCCAAAGCGGTCACTACATTTTCCAAAAGTAATCATGGTCCCAGAATGGACACCGTGTGCAAAAGTTGTGCTCAATTCTTTGAACGTCGACAATCCAATTATGTAAGTGCTCGTTCTTTGAAAAACAAACGGTTGAAATCCCTCTTATGTCACGACGATGCCGTGAGTTCAATCGAAACGATCGCTACATTTTCGAAAAGTACTTATGGGCCCAAAACGAACACCGTGTGCAAAAGTTACGCTCAATTCTTCGAACGTCGACAATCTAAATATACAAATGCTCGTTCTTTGAAAAAAACACCCGAAATCCCTGAGTTCAATCCAAAACGGTGGCTACATTTTTGAAAAGTACTTAAGGGCCCAAAACGGGCACTGTGTACAAAAGTTACGCTCAATTCTTCGAACACCGACAATTCAAATGTGTAAGTACTCGTTCTTCGAAAAACAAACACCCGAAATCCCTTATACATCACCAAAAAGTGGTGAGTTCTATCGAAAACGGTCGCTACATTTTCGAAACGTACTTATGGGCCCAAAACGGACACTGTATGCAAAAGTTACTCTCAATTCTTCGAACGCCAACAATCTAACTATACAAGTGCTCGTTCTTCAAAAAACAAACGTCCAAAATCCCTCTTACGTCATGACGATGTCGTGAGTTCTATCAAAAATGGTCGCTACATTTTCGAAAAATATTTATGGGCCCAGAACGGACACCGTGTGCAAAAGTTGTGCTCAATTCTTCGAATGCCGACAATCCAACTATGCAAGTTCTCGTTCTTCGAAAAAAAGGCCCAAAATCCCTAGTACGTCACGGCAATGCTGTGAGTTCAATCCAAAGCGGTCGCGACATTTTCCGAAAGTACTTATGGGCCCAAAACAGACGTCGTGTGCAAAAGTTGTGCTCAATTCTTCGAACGCCGATAATCCAACTATGCAAGAGCTCGTTCTTCGAAAAACAAATGTTTGAAATCCCTCTTACATCATGACGATGCCGTGAGTTCAATCAAAAACGGTCGCTACATTTTTGAAAAGTATTTATGGACCCAAAACGGACACCGTGTGCAAAAGTTTTGCTCAATTCTTCGAACGCCGACAATCTAAATATGCAAGTGCTCGTTCTTCAAAAAATAAATGCCCTAAAACCCTCATACCTCACGACAAAGTGGTGAGTTCAATCCAAAACGGCCACTACATTTTCGAAAAGTACTAACGGGCCTAGAACGGACACCGTGTACAAAAGTTGTGCTCAATTCTTCGAATGCCGACAATTCAACTGTGGAATTGCTCGTTCTTCGAAAAACAAACGGTCAAAATCCTTCTTACATCACAATGATGCCGTGAGTTCAATCCAAAACGATCGCTGCATTTTTAAAAAGTACTTATGGGCCAAAATCGGACACCGTGTGCAAAAGTTACGCTCAATTATTTGAACATCGATAATCCAAATATGCAAGTGCTCATTCTTCGAAAAACAAACCCCTAAAATCCCTCATACATCACGGCGAAGCGATGAGTTCAATCCAAAATGTTTGCTACATTTTTGAAAAGTACTTATGGGCCCAAAACGGATACTATGTACAAAAGTTACGCTCAATTCTTTGAACGCCGAAAATCTAAAAATGAAAGTTCTCGTTCGTCGAAAAACAAAGGCTCGAAAACCCTCATACATCCCGGCAATGCTGTGAGTTCAATCCAAAACGGTCTCTACATTTTCCAAAAGTACTTATGGGCCCAGAACGGACATTGTGTGCACTAATTGTGCTCAATTCTTCGAAAACCGACAATCCAAGTATAAAAGTGCTCGTTCTTCTAAAAAATGATCGGAATCCCTTTTACGTCACAACGATACCGTGAGTTCAATCCAAAACAGTCGCTGCATTTTCGAAAAGTACTTATGGGCCCAAAATCGACACCGTGTGCAAAAGTTACGCTCAATTCTTCGAACCTCGACAATCTAAAGATGCAAGTGCTCGTTCTACAAAAAACAAACACCCAAAATCCCTCATACATCACCCGCAAAGCGGTGAGTTCAATCCAAAATGGTCACTACATTTTCGAAAAGTACTTATGGGCCTAAAAAGAACACCATGTGCAAAAGGTACGCTCAATTCTTCGAACGTCGACAATCCAAATATGCAAGTGCTCAATTTTCGAAAAACAAAGGCCCAAAATCCCTAATACGTCATGACAAAGCTGTGAGTTCAATCCAAAATGGTCGCTACATTTTCCAAAAGTACTTATGGGCCTAGAACGGATACCGTGTGCAAAAGTTGTGCTCAATTCTTCAAACGCAGACAATCCAACTATGTAAGTGCTCGTTCTTCAAAAAACAAAGGCACGAAATCCTTCATACATCACGGCAAAGCATTGAGCTTGATCCAAAATGATCGCTACATTTTCCAAAAGTACTCATGGGCCCAGAACAGACACCGTGTGCAAAAGTTGTGCTCAATTCTTCGAACGTCGATAATCCAACTATGCAAGTGCTCGTTCTTCAAAAATCAAAAGGTTAAAATCTCTCTTACGTCACGATGATGCCATGAGTTCAATCCAAAACGGTTGTCACATTTCCAAAAAATAGTTACGGGCCCAAAACGAACACCGTGTGCAAAAGTTACGCTCAATTCTTCGAACGCCAACAATCCAAATATGCAAGTGCTCATTCTTCGAAAAGAAAACACTCGAAATCCCTCTTATGTCATGGCAAAGCGGTGAGTTCAATCAAAAATGGCAGCTACATTTCTGAAAAGTACTTATGGGCCCGAAACGGATACCGTGTACAAAAGTTACGTTCAATTCTTTGAACGTCGACAATCCAAATATGCATGTGCTCGTTCTTCAAAAAAATTTCCCAAAATCCTTCATACGTCATGGCAAAGCTGTTAGTTCAATCGAAAATGGTCGCTACATTTCCGAAAAGTACTTATGGGCCCAAAACGGGCGCTGTGTGCAAAAGTTACGCTCAATTCTACGAACGCCTACAATCTAAATATGAAAGTGCTCGTTCTTCAATAAACAAATGTCCGAAATCCCTCTTACATCATGATGATGCCATGAGTTCAATCCAAAACGGTCGTAACATTTTTGAAAAGTACTTATAGGCCCAAAACGGACACCGTGTGCAAAAGTTACACTCAATTCTTCGAACACGGACAATCCAAATATGCAAGTGCTCGTTCTTCAAAAAAAACACTCGAAATCCATCTTACGTCTCGACAAAGTGGTGAGTTCAATCCAAAATGGTTGCAACATTTTCGAAAAGTACTTATGGGCCCAAAATGGACACCGTGTGCAAACGTTACGCTCAATTCGTCGAACGCAGACAATCCAAATATGCAAGTGCTCTTTCTTCAAAAAAAAACACCCAAAATCCCTCATGCATCATGACAAAATGGTAAGTTCAATCTAAAATGATCGCTACATTTTTGAAAAGTACTTATGGGCTTAAAACGGACACCGTGTGCAAAAGTTACGCTCACTTCTTCGAACGCCGAAAATCTAAATATGCAAGTGCTCGTTCTTCAAAAAAACAAATGGCCAAAATCCCTCTTACATCACGATGATGCCGTGAGTTCAATCCAAAATGGTCGCTACATTTTCAAAAGGTACTTATAGTCCCAAAACAGAAACCGTGTGCAAAAGCCACGCTCAATTCTTTGAATGCCGACAAACCAAGTATGCAAGTGCTCGTTCTTCGAAAAAGGCCCGAAATCCCTCTTACGTCACGGTAAAGCTGTGAGTTCAATCCAAAATAGTCGCCACATTTTCGAAAAGTACTTATGGGCCCAAGACGGACACCGTGTACAAAAGTTACGCTCAATTCTTCGAACGCCTACAATCTATTTATGCAAGTGCTCGTTCTTCAATAAATAAACGTCCAAAATCCCTCTTACATCATGACAATGCCGTGGGTTCTATCCAAAATGGTCGCTACATTTTTGAAAAGTACTTATGGGCCTAAAACGAATACCGTGTGCAAAAGTTATGCTCAATACTTCGAACGCCGAAAATCCAAATATGCAAGTCCTCGTTCTTCGAAAGAAAAACACCTGAAATCCTTCTCACATCATGGTAAAGTGGTGAGTTCAATCCAAAACGGTAGCTACATTTTCGAAAAGTACTTATGGGCCCCAAATGGGCACCGTGTGCAAAAGTTACGCTCAATTCTTCGAACGCCGACAATCCAAATATGCAAGTGCTCATTCTTAAAAAAAATGGCCAGAAATCCCTCATACATCATGGCAAAGCTGTGAGTTCAATCCAAAATGGTCGCTACATTTTCGAAAAGTACTTATGTGCCCAAAACGGACAACGTGTGCAAAAGTTACGCGCAATTCTTCGAACGCCAACAATCTATTTATGCAAGTGCTCGTTCTTCAATAAACAAACATCCGAAATCCCTCTTACATCACGATTATGCCGTGAGTTCAATCCAAAATGGTCGCTACATTTTCGAAAAGTACTTATGGGCCCAAAACGAACACCGTGTGCAAAAGTTACGCTCAATAATTCGAACGCCGAAAATCCAAATATGCAAGTCATCACTCTTTGAAAGACAGACACCTGAAATCCCTCTTACATCAGGGCAAAGTGGTGAGTTCAATCCAAAATGGTAGCTACATTTTCGAAAAGTACTTATGGGCCCAAAACGGACACCGTGTGCAAAAGTTATGCTCAATTCTTCGAACGCCGACAATCCAAATATGCAAGTGCTCATTCTTAAAAAAACAGGCCTGAAATCCCTCATACATCATGGCAAAGCCGTGAGTTCAATCCAAAACGGTCGCTACATTTCTGAAAAGTACTTATGTGCCCAAAACGGACAACGTGTGCAAAAGTTACGCTCAATTCTTCGAAAGGCGATAATCCAAATATGTAAGTGCTCGTTCTTCAAAAAAATTGCCCGAAATCCCTTATACGTCACGGCAAAGCTGTTAGTTCAATCCAAAACGGTCGCTACATTTTGAAAAGTACTTATGTGCCCAAAACGGACACCGTGTGCAAAAGTTACACTCAATTCTTCGAACGCCTACAATCTAAATGTGCGAGTGCTCGTTCTTCAAAAATAAATGTCTGAAATCCCTCTTACATCATGACGATGCTGTGATTTCAATCCAAAACGATCGCTACATTTTTGAAAAGTACTTATGGGCCCAAAACGGACATCGTGTGCAAAAGTTACACTCAATTGTTCGAACACCAATAATCCAAATATGTAAGTGCTCGTTCTTCGAAAAACAAACACCTGAAATTCCTCTTATGTCTCGACAAAGTGGTGAGTTCAATCCAAAACGGTGGCTACATTTCCAAAAAGTACTTACGGGCCCAAAACGGACAGGGTGTGTAAAAGTTACACTCAATTCTTCAAACGCCAACAATCCAAATATGCAAGTACTAGTTCTTCACAAAACAAACATCCAAAATCCCTCATACATCACGATAAAATGCTAAGTTCAATCCAAAACGGTCGCTACATTTTCGAAAAGCACTTATGGGCCCAAAACGGACACCGCGTGCAAAAGTTACGCTCAATTCTTCGAACGTCGACATTCTAAATATGCAAGTGCTTGTTCTTCAAAAAATAAATGGCTAAAATCCCTCTTACGTCACGACGATGCCGTGAGTTCAATCCAAAATGGTTGCTACATTTTCAAAAAGTACTTATGGGCCCAAAACGGAAACCGTGTGCAAAAGTTATGCTCAATTCTTCGAATTCCGACAATCCAAATGTGCAAGTGCTCGATCTTCGAAAAAAATGCCTGAAATCCCTCATATGTCATGGCAAAGCTGTGAGTTCAATCCAAAACGGTTGCTACATTTCCGAAAAGTAGTTATGGGCCCAAGACGGACACCGTGTCCAAAAGTTACGCTCAATTCTTCGAACGCCTACAATCTAAATATGCAAGTGCTCATTCTTCAATAAACGAACGTCTGAAATCCCTCTTACATCACGACGATGCCATGAGTTCAATCCAAAACGGTCGCTACATTATTGAAAAGTACTTATGGGCCCAAAACGGACACCGTGTGCAAAAGTTACGGTCAATTCTTTGAACGCCTAAAATCCAAATATGCAAGTCCTCGTTCTTCGAATGACAAACACCCAAAATCCCTCTTACATCACGGCAAAGTGGTGAGTTCAATCGAAAACTGTAGCTACATTTTTGAAAAGTATTTATGGCCCCAAAACGGACCCCGTGTGCAAAAGTTACGCTGAACGTCGACAATCCAAATATGTAAGTGCTCATTCTTCAAAAAACAAAGGCCCGAAATCCCTCATACATCACGGCAAAGCTATGAGTTCTATCCAAAATGGCCGCTACATTTCCGAAAAGTACTTATGGGCACGAAATGGATACCGTGGACAAAAATTACGCTCAATTCTTTGAACGTCGACAATCTCTCGTTCTTCAAAAAACAATTGGCTGAAATCCCTCTTACGTCATGATGATGTCGTGAGTTCAATCCAAAATAGTCGCTACATTTTCGAAAAGTACTTATGGGCCCAAAATGGACACCGTGTGCAAAAGTTACGCTCAATTCTTCGAATGCCGGCAATCCAAATATGCAAGTGCTCGTTCTTCAAAAAACAAACGGCCTAAATCCCTCGTACATCATGACGATGTCGTGAGTTCAATCCAAAATGATCGCTACATTTTCGAAAAGTACTTAAGGGCCTAAAACGGACAGCGTGTGCAAAAGTTACGCTCAATTCTTCGAACGCCGACAATCCAATTATACAAGCGCTCGTTCTTCAAAAAGAAAGGCCAGAAATCCCTCATACATCACAGAAAAGCTATGAGTTAAATCCAAAATGGTCGCTACATTTTCCAAAAGTACTTATGGGCCCAGAACGGACACCGTGTGCAAAAGTTGTGCTCAATCTTCGAACGTCGACAATCCAACTATGCAAGTGCTCGTTCTTTGAAAAATAAACAGCCGAAATCTCAGTTACATCACGATGATGCCGTGAGTTCAATCCAAAAAGGTCCCCACATTTTCGAAAAGTACTTATAGGACCAAAACGGATACCGTATGCAAAAGTTAAGCTCAATTCTTCGAACTTCGACAATCCAAATATGCAAGTACTCGTTCTTCGAAAAACAAATGCCCAAAATCCCTCATACCTCATGACAAAGCCATGAGTTCAATCCGAAGCGGTCGCTACATTTTTGAAAAGTACTAATGGGCCTAAAATGGACAACGTGTGCGAAAGTTGCGCTCAATTCTTCCAACGCCGACAATCCAACTAAGCAAGTGCTCATTCTTCGAAAAACAAACGGTCAAAATCCCTCTTACATCATGACGATGCCGTGAGTTCAATTCAAAATGGTCGCTACGTTTTTGAAAATTACTTATGAGCCCAAAACGGACACCGTGTGCAAAAGTTACGCTCAATTCTTCGAACGTCGGCAATCTAAATATACAAGTGCTCGTTCTTCAAAAAACAAATGGTCGAAATCCCTCTTCCATCACGATGATGCCTTGAGTTCAATCCAAAACGGTCGCTACATTTTCGAAAAGTACTTATGGACCCAAAATAGACACCGTGTGCAAAAGTTACGCTCAATTCTTCGAACATCGACAATCTAAACCTGCAAGTGCTCGTTCTTCAAAAAAAAATGTCTGAAATCCCTCTTACATCACGATGATGCCGTGAGTTCAATCCAAAACGGTCGCTACATTTTCGAAAAGTCTTATGGGCCCAAAACGGACTCCATGTGCAAAAGTTAAGCACAATTCTTCGAACGCCGACAATCCAAATATGCAAGTGCTCGTTCTTCGAAAAAACACCTAAAATCCCTCATACATCATGGTAAAGTGGTGAGTTCAATCTAAAATGGTCGCTACAATTACGAAAGTACTTATGGGCCCAAAACGGACACCGTGTGCAAAAGTTACGCTCAATTCTTCGAACGCCGACAATCTAAGTATGCAAGCACTCGTTCTTCAAAAAATAAATGGCCTTAATCCCTCTTATATCACGATGATGTCATGAGTTCAATCCAAAATGGTCGCTACATTTTCGAAAAGTACTTATGGGCCTAAAACGGACAAAGTGTACAAAAGTTACGCTCAATTCTTTGAACGTCGACAATTCAAATATGCAAGTGCTCGTTCTTCGAAAAAACACCCAAAATCCCTCAATCATCACGGCAAAACGGTATGCTCAATCCAAAACGATCGCTACATTTCCGAAAAGTACTTATGGGCCCAGAACGGACACCGTGTACAAAAGTTGTGCTCAATTCTGCGAACGCTGACAATCCAACTATGCAAGTGCTCATTCCTCGAAAAACAAACGATCGAAATCCCTCTCATGTCATGATGATGCCATGAGTTCAATCCAAAACGGTCGCTACATTTCCAAAAAGTACTTATGGGCCCAAAATGGACACCATGTGTAAAAGTTACACTCAATTCTTCGAACGCCGACAATCGAAATATGCAAGTGCTCGTTCTTTAAAAAACAAATGGTCGAAATCCCTCTTACGTCATGGCAATGCCGTGAGTTCAATCCAGAACGGTCGCTACATTTCTGAAAAGTACTTATGGGCCCAAAACGGACGCCGTGTGCAAAAGTTACTCTCAATTCTTCGAACATCGACAATCCAAATATGCAAGTACTCGTTCTTCGAAAAACAAACACCCGAAATCCCTCATACATCACGACGATGCCGTGAGTTCAATTCAAAATGGTCGCTACATTTTCGAAAATTAATTATAGGCCCAAAACGGACACCGTGTGAAAAAGTTACGCTCAATTCTTCGAACGTCGACAATCTAATTATGCAAGTGCTCGTTCCTCAAAAAAAAAAGGACCAGAATCCCTCTTACGTCACGAGGATGCCGTGAGTTCAATCCAAAACGGTCGCTACATTTTTGAAAAGTACTTATGGGCCTAAAACGGACACCATGTGGAAAAGTTACGCTTAATTCTTCGAATGCCGACAGTCCAAATATGCAAGTGCTCATGCTTCAAAAAACAAATGCCTGAAATCTCTCATACATCACGACAAAGCTGTGAGTTTAGTCAAAAATGATCGCTACATTTTCGAAAAGTACTTATGGGCCCGAAACGGACACCGAGTGCGAAAGTTGTGCTCAATTCTTCGAACGCTGACAATCTATATATGCAAGTGCTCATTCTTCAAAAAACATACAGCCAAAATCCCTTTTACATCACGACGATGCTGTGAGTTCAATCCAAAACGGTCGCTACATTTTCAAAAAGTACTTATGGGCCCAAAACGGAAACCGTGTGCAAAAGTTACTATCAATTCTTCGCATGTCGACAATCCAAGTATGCAAGTGCTCGTTCTTCAAAAAAAATGCTCAAAATCCCTCATATGTCACAGCAAAGCTGTGAGTTCAATCCAAAACGATCGCGACATTTTCGTAAAGTACTTATGGGCCCAAAACGGACACCGTGTGCAAAAGTTACGCTCAATTCTTCGAACGCCAAGAATCTAAATATGCAAGTGCTCATTCTTCCAAAAACAAACGTCCGAAATCCCTCTTACATCACGATGATGCCGTGAGTTCAATCCAAAATGGTCCCTATATTTTCGAAAAGTACATATGGGCCCAAAACGGACACCGTGTGCAAAAGTTACGCTCAATTCTTCGAACGTCGACAATCCAAATATGCAAGTGCTCGTCTTCGAAAAACAAAGTCCCGAAATCCCTCGTACATCACGGCAAAGCTGTGCGTTCAATCCAAAATGGTCGCTACATTTTCCAAACGTACTTATGGGCCCAGAACGTATACCATGTGCCAAAGTTGCTCAATTCTTCTAACGCCGACAATCCAACTATGCAAGTGCTCATTCTTCGAAAAACAAACGATCGAAATCCCTCTTACGTCATAACAATGCCATGAGTTCAAGTCAAAATGGTCACTACATTTCCGTAAAGTACTTATTGGCCCAAAACGGACACCGTGTGCAAAAGTTACGCTCAATTCTTCGAACGCCGACAATCTAAATATGAAAGTACTCATTCTTCACAAAATGAATGGCTAAAATCCCTCTTACATCACGACGATACCATGAGTTCAATCCAAAACAGTCGCTACATTTCGTAAAAGTACTTATGGGCCCAAAACGGACACCGTGCGCAAAAGTTACGCTCAATTCTTCGAACGCCGACAATCGAAATATGCAAGTGCTCATTCTTCGAAAAATAAACACCCGAAATCCCTCATACATCACGGTAAAGTGGTAAGTTCAATCCAAAACGGTCGTTACATTTCCAAAAACTACTTATGGGCGCAAAACAGACACCGTGTGCAAAAGTTACGCTCAATTCTTTGAATGTCGACAATCCAAATATGTAAGTGCTCGTTCTTCGAAAAAAATAGAGGAAATCCCTCTTACATCATGACGATGCCGTGAGTTCAATTCAAAATGGTCGCTACATTTTTGAAAATTATTTATGAGCCCAAAACGGACACCGTGTGCAAAAGTTTTGCACAATTCTTTAAACCCTGGAAGTCCAAATATGCAAGGGCTCGTTCTTCAAAAAACAAAAGGCTGAAGTCCCTCTTATGTCATGACAATGCCATGAGTTCAATCCGAAACGGTCGCTACATTTTCAAAAAGTACTTATGGGCCCAAAACGGACATCGTGTGCAAAGGTTACGCTCAATTCTTTGAACGCGGACAATCCAAATATGCAAGTCCTCATTCTTCGAAAAAAAATTCTCGAAATCCCTCACACATCACGACAAAGCTGTGAGTTAAATCCAAAATGGTTGCTACATTTTCGAAAAGTACTTATGGGCCTAGAACAGACACCATGTGGAAAAGTTGAGCTCAATTCTTTGAACGCCGACAATCCAACTATGCAATTGCTCGTTCTTTGAAAAACAGACGGTCGAAATCTCTCTTACATCACGACGATGCCGTGAGTTCAATCCAAAATAATCGCTACATTTTCGAAAAATACTTATGGGCCCAAAACGGAAACCGTGTGGAAAAGTTACGCTCAATTCATCGAATGTCGACAATCCAAATATGCAAGTGCTTGTTCTTACGCCTGAAATCCCTCATACATAATGGCAAAGCTGTGAGTTCAATCCAAAACGATCGCTACATTTTCGAAAAGTACTCATGGGCCCAAAACAGACACCGTGTGCAAAAGTTACGCTCAGCTCTTCGAACGTCGACAATCCAAATATGCAAGAGCTCGTTATTCGAAAAACTAACACCCGAATTTCCTCTTACGTCATGGGAAAGCAGTGAGTTCAATCCAAAATGGTAGCTACATTTTCGAAAAGTACTTATGGGCCCAAAACGGACACCGTGTGCAAAAGTTACGTTCAATTCTTCGAACGTCGACAATCCAAATATGCAAGTGCTCATTCTTCCAAAAATAAAAACCTGAAAACCCTCATACATCACAACAAAATGGTAAGTTCAATCTAAAATGGTCGCAACATTTCTGAAAAGTACTTATGGGCCCAAAACGGACACGGTGTGCAAAAGTTGCGCTCAATTCTTCGAACACCGACAATCTAACTATATAAGTGCTCCTTCTTCGAAAAACAAAAGGTCGAAATCCCTCTTCCATCACGTCGATGCCATGAGTTCAATCCAAAATAGTCGCTACATTTTTGAAAAGTACTTATGGGCCTAAAACGGAAATCGTGTGCAAAAGTTACGTTCAATTCTTCGAATGCCAACAATCCAAATATGCAAATGCTCGTTCTTATGCCCGAAATCCCTCATAGGTCATGGCAAAGCTATGAGTTCAATCCAAAATGGTCGCTACATTTTCGAAAAGTACTTATGGGCCCAAAATAGACATCGTGTGCAAAAGTTACGCTTAATTCTTCGAACGCCGACAATCTAAATATGTAAGTGCTCGTTCTTCAAAAAACAAACGTCCAAAATCCCTCTTAAATCATGACGATGCCATGAGTTCAATCAAAAATGGTCGCTACATTTTCGAAAAGTACTTATGGGCCCAAAACGGACACCGTGTGCAAAAGTTACGATCAATTCTTCGAACGCCGATCCCTCTTAAATCACGACGATGCCATGAGTTCAATCAAAAATGGTCGCTACATTTTCGAAAAGTACTTATGGGCCCAAAACGGACACCGTGTGCAAAAGTTACGATCAATTCTTCGAACGCCGACAATCCAAATATGCAAGTCCTCGTTCTTCAAAAAACAATGGCCCAAAATCTCTCATTCATCACGGCAAAGCTATGAGTTCAATCCAAAACGGTCGCTACATTTCTGAAAAGTACTTATGTGCCCAAAACGAACAATGTGTGCAAAAGTTTCGCTCAATTCTTCGAACCCCGACAATCTGAATACACAAGTGCTCGTTCTTCAAAAAACAAATGGCCAAAATCCCTCTTATGGCACAATGATACCATGAGTTCAATCCAAAATGGTCGCGACATTTTTGAAACGTACTTATGGACCCAAAACGGACACCGTGTGCCAAAGTTATGCTCAATTCTTCGAACGCCGACAATCTAAATATGTAAGTGCTCATTCTTCAAAAAATAACACCCAAAATCCCTCATACGTCACCGTACAGTAGTGAGTTCAATCCAAAATGGTCGCTACATTTTTGAAAAGTACTTATGGACACAAAACTGACACCGTGTGCAAAAGTTGCGCTCAATCCTTCGAACGCCGACAATCCAAATATGCAATTGCTTTTTCTTCAAAAAATAAATGGTCGAAATCCCTCTTATGTCATGTCGATACCATGAGTTCAATCCAAAATGGTCGCTACACTTCCAAAAAGTACTTATGGGCCCAAAACTGACACCGTGTGCAAAAGTTACGCTCAATAATTGGAACGCCGATAATAAAAATATGCAAGTGCTTGTTCTTCAAAAAACAAATGGCCAAAATCTCTCTTACATCACGATGATGCTGTGAGTTCAATCCAAAATGATCACTATATTTCCGAAAAGTACTTATGGGCCGAAAACGGACACCGTGTGCAAAGGTTACGGTCAATTCTTCGAACGTTGACAATCCAAATATGCAAGTGCTCGTTCTTCGAAAAAACACTTGAAACCCCTCATACGTCATGGCAAAGTGGTGAGTTTGATCCAAAACAGTCGCTACATTTCCGAAAAGTACTCATGGGCCCAAAACGGACACTGTGTGCAAAAGTTACGCTAAATTCTTCGAACGTCGATAATTCAAATATGCAAGTGCTCGTTCTTCGAAAAACAAACACCTGAAATCCCTTAAACATCATGGCAAAGCGGTGAGTTCAATCCAAAATGGTCGCTACATTTACAAAAAGTACTTATAGGCCTAAAACGGACACCGTGTGCAAAAGTTACGCTCAATTCTTCATAAGCTGACAATCTAATTATGCAAGTGCACGTTCTTCAAAAAACAAACTGTCGAAATCCCCTTTACATCACGACGATGCTGTGAGTTCAATCCAAAATAGTCGCTACATTTACGAAAAGTACTTATAGGCCTAAAACGGACACCGTGTGCAAAAGTTACGCTCAATTCTTCGTAAGCTGACAATCTAAATATGCAAGTACACGTTCTTCAAAAAACAAACTACCAAAATCCCCTTTACGTCACAACGATGCTATGAGTTCAATCCAAAATAGTCGCTACATTTTCGAAAAGTACTTATGGGCCCAAAACGAAAACCGTGCAAAAGTTACGCTCAATTCTTTGAATGCCGACAAACCAAATATGCAAGTGCTTGTTCTTCGATAAAAATGCCCAAAATCCCTCATACGTCACGGCAAACCTGTGAGTTCAATCCAAAATGGTCGCTACATTTTCGAAAGGTACTTGTGGGCCTATAACGGACACCGTGTGCAAAAGTTGCACTCAATTCTTCGAACGCCAATCCAACTATGCAAGTACTCTTTCTTCAAAAAAAAATGGTCAAAATCCCTCTTACGTCATGATGATGCCGTGAGATCAATCCAAAACGGCCGCTACATTATCGAAAAGTATTTATGGGCCCAAAATGGAAACCGTGTGCAAAAGTAATGCTCAATTCTTCGAACGTCGACAATCCAAATATGCAAGTGCTGGTTCTTCGAAAAAAATGCCCGAAATCCCTCATACGTCATGACAAAGCAGTGGATTCAATCCAAAACGGTCGCAACATTTTCGAAAAGTACTTATAGGCCTAGAACAGACACCGTGTGCAAAAGTTACGCTCAATTCTTCGAACGCCGACAATCTAAATGTGCAAGTGCTCGTTCTTCAAAAAACAACCACCCGAAATCCCTCATACATCATGGTAAAGTGGTGGGTTCAATCCAAAACAGTCGCTACATTTTCAAAAAGTACTTATGGGTCTAAAACGGACACCGTGTGCAAAAGTTAAGCTCAATTCTTCGAACGCCGACAATTCAAATATGCAAGTGCTCGTTCTTCGAAATACAAACGCCCGAAATCCCTCATACGTCACGACGAAGCTGTGAGTTCAATCCAAAATGGTCGCTACATTTTCGAAAACTACTTATGGGCCTAGAACGGACACCGTGCGCAAAAGTTGCGCTCAATTCTTCTAACGCCGACAATCCAACTATGCAAGTGTACGTTCTTCAAAAAACAAACAGTTAAAATCCCTCTTACATCACGATGATGCCGTGAGTTCAATCCAAAAGGGTCGCTACATTTTTGAAAAGTACTTGTGGGCCCAAAATGGAAACCGTGTACAAAAGTGACGCTCAATTCTTCGAACGTCGACAATCCAAATATGTAAGTGCTCGTTCTTCGAAAAAAATGCCCAAACTCCCCCATACGTCATGGCAAAGCAGTGAGTTCAATCCAAAACGGTCGCTACATTTTTGAAAAGTACTTATGGGCCCAAAATGAACACCGTGTGCAAAAGTTACGCTCAATTCTTCTAACGCCGACCATCCAAATACGCAAGGGCTCGTTCTTCGAAAAATGGTTGAAATTCCTCTTACGTCACGATGATGCCGTGAGTTCAATCCAATACGGTCACTACATTTTTGAAAATTACTTATGGGCCCAAAATGGAAACCGTGTGCAAAAGTTACGCTCAATTCTTCGAACGTCGACAATCCAAATATGCAAGTGCTTGTTCTTCGAAAAAAAAAGCCCGAAATCCCTGATACGTCATGGTAAAGCTGTGATTCAATCCAAAACAGTTGCTACATATCCGAATAGTACTTATGGGCCCAGAACGGACACCGTGTCCAAAAGTAACACTAATTTCTTCGAACGTCAACAATCCAAATATGCAAGTGCTCGTTCTTCTGAAAAATGTCTGAAATCCCTCATACATCACTGAAAAACGGTGAGTTCAATCCAAAATGGTCGCTACATTTTTGAAAAGTACTTATGGGCCCAGAACGGACACCGTGTGCAAAAGTTGCTCTCAATTCTTCGAAAGCCGATAATCCAACGGTGCGAATGCTCATTCTTCGAAAAAGAAACGGTCAAAATCCCTCTTACGTCACGACGATACCGTGAGTTCAATCCAAAACGGTCGCTATATTTTCAAAAAGTACATATGGGCCCAGAACGAAAATCGTGTACAAAAGTTGCTCTCAATTCTTCGAACGCCGACAATCCACTATGCAAATGCTCATTTTTCAAAAAACAAATGGTCGAAATCCCTCTTACATCTCGACGATGCCGTGAGTTCAATCCAAAACGGTCGCTACATTTTTGAAAAGTACTTATGGGCCCAAAACGGACATCGTGTGCAAAAGTTACCCTCAATTCTTCGAACACCAACAATCCAAATATGTAAGTGCTCGTTCTTCGAAAAACAAACACGTAAAATCCATCTTACGTCTCGACAAAGCGGTGAGTTCAATCCAAAACGGTAGCTACATTTTCGAAAAGTACTGACGGGCCCAAAACGGACACCGTGTGTAAAGGTTACGCTCAATTCTTCGAACGTCGACAATCAAAATATGCAAGTACTCGTTCTTCAAGAAACAAATGGCTGAAATCCCTCTTACGTCACGATGATGTTGTGAGTTCAATCCAAAACGGTCGCTACATTTTTGAAAAGTACTTATGGGCCCAAGACGGACACCGTGTGCAAAAGTTACGCTCAATTCTTCGAACGCCAACAATCCAAATATGCAAGTGCTCGTTCTTCAATAAACAAATGCTCGAATCTCTCATATGTCATGGCAAAGCTGTGATTCAATTCAAAATGGTCGCTACATTTTTGAAAAGTACTTATGGGCCCAAAACGGACATCGTGTGCAAAAGTTGCGCTCAATTCTTCGAACGTCGACAATCCAACTATACAAGTGCTCGTTCTTCGAAAAACAAACGGTTGAAATCCCTCTTATG
This sequence comes from Olea europaea var. sylvestris, assembly GCF_002742605.1. Taxonomy (NCBI): domain Eukaryota; kingdom Viridiplantae; phylum Streptophyta; class Magnoliopsida; order Lamiales; family Oleaceae; genus Olea; species Olea europaea. Next base: position 8,870 of record NW_019242700.1, on the reverse strand, counting down.
TCACGATGATGCTGTGAGTTCAATCCAAAATGGTCGCTACATTTTTGAAAAGTACTTATGGGTCCAAGACGGACGCCGTGTGCAAAACTTACGCTCAATTCTTTGAACGCCGACAATCCAAATATGCAAGTGCTTGTTCCTCAAAAAACAAACACCTGAAATCCCTCATACGTCACAACAAAGTGGTGACTTCAATCCAAAATGGTCACTCCATTTCCAAAAAGTCTTATGGTCCCAAAACGGACACCGTGCGCAAAAGTTACGCTCAATTTTTCGAACGACGACAATTTAAATATGCAAGTGCTCATTCTTCAAAAAAAAATGACCAAAATCCCTCTTACGTCACGACGATGCCGTGAGTTCAATCCAAAATGGTCGCTACATTTCCAAAAAGTACTTATGGGCCTAAAACGGACATCGTGTGGAAAAGTTACGATCAATTCTTCGCATGCCGACAATCCAAGTATGCAAGTGATCGTTCTTCGAAAAAAATGCCCAAAATCCCTCATACATCACAGCGAAGCTGTGTATTCAATCCAAAATGATCGCTACATTTCCGTGAAGTACTTATGGCCCAAAACGGACACCGTGTGCAAAACTTACGCTCAATTCTTCGAATGTCGAGAATCTAAATATGCAAGTACTCGTTCTTCCAAAAATAAACATCCGAAATCCCTCTTACATCACGATGATGCCATGAGTTCAATCCAAAATGGTCCCTACATTTTCGAAAAGTACTTATGGGCCCAAAACAGACACCGTGTGCAAAAGTTACGCTCAATTCTTTGAACGCCGACAATCCAAATAAGCAAGTGCTCATTCTTCAAAAAACAAAGGCCTGAAATCCCTGGTACGTCACGGCCAAGCTGTGCGTTCAATCAAAAACGGTCGCTACATTTTCCAAACGTACTTATGGGCCCAGAACGTATACCGTGTGCCAAAGCTGTGCTCAATTCTTCAAACGCCAACAATCCAACTATGCAAGTGCTCGTTCTTCGAAAAATAAACGATTGAAATCCCTCTTACGTCATGACAATGCCATGAGTTCTAATCAAAATGGTCACTACATTTCCGTAGAGTACTTATTGGCCCAAAACGGACACCGTGTGCAAAAGTTACGCTCAATTCTTCGAACGCCGACAATCTAAATATGAAAGTTCTCATTCTTCAAAAAGTGAATGGGTAAAATCCCTCTTACATCATGATGATGCCGTGTGTTCAATCCAGAACGGTCGCTACATTTCGAAAAAGTACTTATGGGCCCAAAACGGACACCGTGCGCAAAAGTTACGCTCAATTCTTCGAACGTCGACAATCCAAATATGTAAGTGCTCATTCTTCGAAAAACAAACACCTGAAATCCCTCATACGTCACGGCAAAGTGGTAAGTTCAATCCAAAATGGTCGTTACATTTTCGAAAAGTACTTATGGGCCCAAAACAGACACCGTGTGCAAAAGTTGCGCTCAATTCTTTGAACGCCGACAATCCAAATATGTAAGTGCTCGTTCTTTGAAAAACAAATGGTCAAAATCCCTCTTACATCATGATGATGCCATGAGTTCAATTCAAAATGGTCGCTACATTTTTGAAAATTATTTATGAGCCAAAAACGGATACCGTGTGCAAAAGTTATGCTCAATTCTTTGAACCCCGGCAATCCAAATATGTAAGGGCTTGTTCTTCAAAAAACAAACGGCTGAAATCCCTCTTATGTCATGATGATGCCATGAGTTCAATCCAAAACGGTCCCTACCTTTCCGAAAAGTACTTATGGGCCCAAAACGGACACCGTGTACAAAGGTTACGCTCAATTCTTCGAACGCGGACAATCCAATTATGCAAGTCCTCATTCTTCGAAAAAATAATGCCCGAAATCCCTCATACATCACAACAAAGCTGTGAGTTAAATCCAAAATTGTCGCTACATTTTCGAAAAGTACTTATGGGCCTAGAACAGACACCGTGTTCAAAAGTTGAACTCAATTCTTTGAATGCCGACAATCCAACTATGCAATTGCTCGTTCTTCGAAAAACAAATGGTTGAAATCTCTCTTACATCATGACGATGCCGTGAGTTCAATCCAAAACAGTCGCTACATTTTTGAAAAGTACTTATGGGCCCAAAATGGAAACCGTGTGCAAAAGTTATGCTCAATTCATCGAAAGCTGACAATCCAAATATGCAAGTGCTCGTTCTTATGCCTGAAATCCCTCATACATCATGGCAAAGCTGTGAGTTCAATCCAAAACGATCGCTACATTTTCAAAAAGTACTCCTGGGCCCAAACCGGACACCGTGTGCAAAAGTTACGCTCAAATCTTCGAACGCCGACAATCCAAATATGCAAGAGCTTGTTATTCCAAAAACTAACACCTGAAATCTCTCTTACGTCATGGGAAAGTGGTGAGTTCAATCCAAAATGGTCACTACATTTTCGAAAAGTACTTATGGGCCCAAAACGGACACCGTGTGCAAAAATTACGATCAATTCTTCGAACGCCGACAATCCAATTATGCAAGTCCTCGTTCTTCAAAAAACAATGGCCCAGAATCCCTCATACATCACGGCAAAGCTATGAGTTCAATCCAAAACGGTCGCTACATTTCTGAAAAGTACTTATGTGCCCAAAACGGACAACGTGTGCAAAAGTTTCGCTCAATTCTTCGAACCCCGACAATCTGAATATACAAGTACTCGTTCTTCAAAAAACAAATGGTCAAAATCCCTCTTATGTCACGATGATGCCATCAATTCAATCTAAAATGGTCACTACATTTTTGAAACGTACTTATGGACCCAAAACGGACACCGTGTGCCAAAGTTATGCTCAATTCTTCGAATGCCGACAATCTAAATATGTAAGTGCTCGTTCTTCAAAAAACTAACACCCAAAATCCCTCATATGTCACCGCACAGCAGTGAGTTCAATCCAAAATGGTCGCTACATTTCCAAAAAGTATTTATGGACCCAAAACTGACACCGTGTGCAAAAGTTACGCTTAATTCTTCGAACGCCGACAATCCAAATATGCAAGTGCTTGTTCTTCAAAAAAAAATGGTCGAAATCCCTCTTACGTCACATCGATATCATGAGTTCAATCCAAAATGGTTGCTACATTTTCAAAAAGTACTTATGGGCCCGAAACTGACACCGTGTGCAAAAGTTACGCTCAATTATTGGAACGCCGATAATTGAAATATGCAAGTGCTTGTTCTTCAAAAAACAAATGGCCAAAATCTCTCTTACATCACGACGATGCTGTGAGTTCAATCCAAAACAGTCGCTACATTTTTGAAGAGTACTTATGTGCCCAAAACGGACACCGTGTGCAAAGGTTACGCTCAATTCTTCGAACGTTGACAATCTAAATATGCAAGTGCTCGTTCTTCAAAAAAACACGTGAAACCCCTCATATGTCACGGCAAAGCGGTTAGTTCGATCCAAAACGGTCGCTACATTTTCGAAAAGTACTTATGGGCCCAAAACGGACACCGTGTGCAAAAGTTACGCTCAATTCTTTGAACGTCGATAATCCAAATATGCAAGTGCTCATTCTTCGAAAAACAAACACCTGGAATCCCTTAAACATCATGGCAAAGCGGTGAGTTCAATCCAAAATGGTCGCTACATTTACGAAAAGTACTTATAGGCCTAAAACGGAGACCGTGTGCAAAAGTTAAGCTCAATTCTTCGTAAGCTGACAATCTAAATATGCAAGTGCACGTTCTTCAAAAAACAAACTGCCAAAATCCCCCTTACGTCCCGATGATGCTATGAGTTCAATCCAAAATAGTCGCTACATTTTCGAAAAGTACTTGTGGGCCTAAAACGAAAACCGTGTGCAAAAGTTATGCTCAATTCTTTGAATGCCGACAAACCAAATATGCAAGTGCTTGTTCTTCGATAAAAATGCCCAAAATCCCTCAAACGTCACGACAAAGCTGTGAGTTCAATCCAAAATGGTCGCTACATTTTTGAAAAGTACTTGTGGGCCTAGAACGGACGCCGTGTGCAAAAGTTGTGCTCAATTCTTCGAACGCCAATCCAACTATGAAAGTTCTCGTTTTTCAAAAAACAAATGGTCAAAATCCCTCTTACGTCATGATGATGCCGTGAGTTCAATCCAAAACGGTCGCTACATAATCGAAAAGTATTTATGGGCCCAAAATGGAAACCGTGTGCAAATGTAACGCTCAATTCTTCGAACGTCAACAATCCAAATATGCAAGTGCTGGTTCTTCAAAAAAAATGCCCGAAATCCCTCATACGTCACGACAAAGTAGTGGGTTCAATCCAAAACGGTCACAACATTTTCGAAAAGTACTTATAGGCCTAGAATAGACACCGTGTGCAAAGTTACACTCAATTCTTTGAACGCCGACAATCTAAATGTGCAAGTGCTCGTTCTTCAAAAAATAAACACCCGAAATCCCTAATACATCACGGTAAAGAGGTGGGTTCAATCCAAAACAGTCGCTATATTTTCGAAAAGTACTTATGGGCCTAAAACGGACACCGTGTGCAAAAGTTACGCTCAATTCTTCGAACGCCGACAATTCAAATATGCAAGTGCTCGTTCTTCGAAATACAAACACTCTAAATCCCTCATACGTCACGATAAAGCTGTGAGTTCAATCCAAAAGGGTCGCTACATAATCGAAAAGTATTTATGGGCCCAAAATGGAAACCGTCTACAAAAGTAACGCTCAATTCTTCGAACGTCGACAATCCAAATATGCAAGTGCTGGTTCTTCGAAAAAAATGCCCGAAATCCCTCATACGTCACGACAAAGCAGTGGGTTCAATCCAAAACGGTCACAACATTTTCGAAAAGTACTTATAGGCCTAGAACAGACACCGTGTGCAAAAGTTACGCTCAATTCTTCGAACGTCGACAATCTAAATGTGCAAGTGCTCGTTCTTCAAAAAATAAACACCCGAAATCCCTCATACATCATGGTAAAGCGGTGGGTTCAATCCAAAACAGTCGCTATATTTTTGAAAAGTACTTATGGGCCTAAAACGGACACCGTGTGCAAAAGTTACGCTCAATTCTTCGAACGTCGACAATTCAAATATGCAAGTGCTCGTTCTTCGAAATACAAATGCCCGAAATCCCTCATACGTCACGACAAAACTGTGAGTTCAATCCAAAATGGTCGCTACATTTTCGAAAAGTACTTGTGGGCCTAGAGCGGACGCCGTGTGCAAAAGTTGTGCTCAATTCTTCGAACGCCAATCCAACTATGCAAGTTCTCGTTCTTCAAAAAACAAATGGTCAAAATCCCTCTTACGTCATGATGATGCCGTGAGTTCAATCCAAAACGGTCGCTACATAATCGAAAAGTATTTATGGGCCCAAAATGGAAACCGTGTGCAAAAGTAACGCTCAATTCTTCGAACGTCGACAATCCAAATAGGCAAGTGCTGGTTCTTCGAAAAAAATGCCCGAAATCCCTCATACGTCACGATAAAGCAGTGGGTTCAATCCAAAACGGTCACAACATTTTTGAAAAGTACTTATAGGCCTAGAACAGACACCGTGTACAAAAGTTATGCTCAATTCTTTGAACGCCGACAATCTAAATGTGCAAGTGCTCGTTCTTCAAAAAATAAACACCCGAAATCCCTCATACATCACGGTAAAGCGGTGGGTTCAATCCAAAACAGTCGCTATATTTTCAAAAAGTACTTATGGGCCTAAAACGGACACCGTGTGCAAAAGTTACGCTCAATTCTTCGAACGCCGACAATTCAAATATGCAAGTGCTCGTTCTTCGAAATACAAACGCCCGAAATCCCTCATACGTCACGATAAAGCTGTGAGTTCAACCCAAAAGGGTCGCTACATTTTTGAAAAGTACTTATGGGCCCAAAATGGAAACCGTGTGCAAAAGTAACGCTCAATTCTTCGAACGTCGACAATCGAAATATGTAAGTGCTGGTTCTTCGAAAAAAATGCCCGAAATCCCTCATACGTCACGACAAAGCAGTGGGTTCAATCCAAAACGGTCACAACATTTTCGAAAAGTACTTATAGGCCTAGAACAGACACCGTGTGCAAAAGTTACGCTCAATTCTTCGAACGCTGACAATCTAAATGTGCAAGTGCTCGTTCTTCAAAAAATAAACACCCGAAATCCCTCATACATCACGGTAAAGCGGTGGGTTCAATCCAAAACAGTCGCTATATTTTCGAAAAGTAATTATGGGCCTAAATCGGACACCGTGTGCAAAAGTTACGCTCAATTCTTCGAACGCCGACAATTCAAATATGCAAGTGCTCGTTCTTCGAAATACAAATGCCCGAAATCCCTCATACGTCACGACAAAACTGTGAGTTCAATCCAAAATGGTCGCTACATTTTCGAAAAGTACTTGTGGGCCTAGAACGGACGCCGTGTACAAAAGTTGTGCTCAATTCTTCGAACGCCAATCCAACTATGCAAGTTCTCATTCTTCAAAAAACAAATGGTCAAAATCCCTCTTACGTCATGATGATGTCGTGAGTTCAATCCAAAACGGTCGCTACATAATCGAAAAGTATTTATGGGCCCAAAATGGAAATCGTGTGCAAAAGTAACGCTCAATTCTTCGAACGTCGACAATCCAAATATGCAAGTGCTGGTTCTTCGAAAAAAATGCCCGAAATCCCTCATACGTCACGACAAAGCAGTGGGTTCAATCCAAAACGGTCACAACATTTTCGAAAAGTACTTATAGGCCTAGAACAGACACCGTGTGCAAAAGTTACGCTCAATTCTTCGAATGCCGACAATCTAAATGTGCAAGTGCTCGTACTTCAAAAAATAAACACCCAAAATCTCTCATACATCACGGTAAAGCGGTGGGTTCAATCCAAAACAGTCGCTATATTTTCGAAAAGTACTTATGGGCCTAAAACGGACACCGTGTTCAAAAGTTACGCTCAATTCTTCGAACGCCGACAATTCAAATATGCAAGTGCTCGTTCTTCGAAATACAAATGCCCAAAATCCCTCATACGTCACGATAAAGCTGTGAGTTCAATCCAAAAGGGTCGCTACATTTTTGAAAAGTACTTATGGGCCCAAAATGGAAACCGTATGCAAAAGTAACGCTCAATTCTTCGAACGCCGACAATCCAAATATGTAAGTGCTCGTTCTTTGAAAAAAATGCTCGAAATCCCTCATACGTCACGCGACAAAGCGGTGAGTTCAATCCAAAACGGTCGCTACATTTTTGAAAAGTACTTATGGGCCCAAAATGGACACCGTGTGCAAAAGTTACGTTCAATTCTTCTAACGCCGACCATCCAAATACGCAAGGGCTCGTTCTTCGAAAAAACGGTTGAAATCCCTCTTACGTCACAAGGATGCTGTGAGTTCAATCCAATACGGTCGCTACATTTTCGAAAATTACTTGTGGACCCAAAATGGAAACCGTGTGCAAAAGTTACGCTCAATTCTTCGAACGTCGACAATCCAAATATGCAAGTGCTTTTTCTTCGAAAAAAAAGCCCAAAATCCCTGATACGTCATGGTAAAGCTGTGATTCAATCCAAAACGGTTGCTACATTTCCGAAAAGTACTTATGGGCCCAGAACGGACACCGTGTCCAAAAGTAACACTAATTTCTTCGAACGTCGACAATCCAAATATGCAAATGCTCGTTCTTCTGAAAAATGTCTGAAATCCCTCATACATCACTGAAAAGCGGTGAGTTCAATCCAAAAGGGTCGCTACATTTTTGAAAAGTACTTATGGGCCCAGAACGAACACCGTGTGCAAAAGTTGCTCTCAATTCTTCGAAAGCCGACAATCCAACTGTGCAAATGCTCATTCTTCAAAAAAGAAACGGTCGAAATCCCTCTTACGTCACGACGATACCATGAGTTCAATCCAAAACGGTCGCTACATTTTCAAAAAGTACATATGGGCCCAGAACGAAAACCGTGTACAAAAGTTGCGCTCAATTCTTCGAACGCCGACAATCCAACTATGCAAGTGCTCGTTCTTCGAAAAACAAATGGTCGAAATCCGTCTTACATCCCGACGATGCCATGAGTTCAATCCAAAACGGTCGCTACATTTTTGAAAAGTACTTATGGGCCCAAAACGGACACCGTGTGCAAAAGTTACCTCAATTCTTCGAACACCAACAATCCAAATATGTAAGTGCTCGCTCTTCGAAAAACAAACATGCAAAATCCCTCTTACGTCTCGACAAAGCGGTGAGTTCAATCCAAAACAGTTGCTACATTTTCGAAAAATACTTACGGGCCCAAAACGGACACCGTGTGTAAAGGTTACGCTCAATTCTTCGAACGTTGACAATCAAAATATGCAAGTGCTCGTTCTTCAAGAAACAAACGGCCGAAATCCCTCTTACATCACGACGATGTCGTGAGTTCAATCCAAAACAGTCGCTACATTTTCGAAAAGTACTTATGGGCCCAAGACGGACACCGTGTGCAAAATTTATGCTCAATTCTTTGAACGCCAACAATCCAAATATGCAAGTGCTCGTTCTTCGATAAAAAAATGCTCGAATCTCTCATACGTCATGGCAAAGCTGTGATTCAATCCAAAACGGTCGCTACATTTCTGAAAAGTACTTATGGGCCCAGAACGGACACCGTGTGCAAAAGTTGCGCTCAATTCTTCGAACGTCGACAATCCAACTATACAAGTGCTCGTTCTTTGAAAAACAAACGGTTGAAATCCCTCTTATGTCACGATGATGCAGTGAGTTCAATCCAAAACGGTCGCTACATTTTTGAAACGTACCTATGGGTCCAAGACGGACACCGTGTGCAAAAGTTACGCTCAATTCTTCGAACGCCGACAATCCAAATATGCAAGTGCTCATTCTTCGAAAAACAA
>NW_019242699.1:0-1632 GCF_002742605.1 Olea europaea var. sylvestris | reverse complement strand
CTTTGAATCTTCACAACCACTTACCCAGCAAGACATTGTTAAACAATACAATGCTTCTCAATTTGAGGCCCATTCTTATGAGAGAACAAACTGCACCCCAATTAACTAAGCAAAGTTTCCTCTTTTCCCAAAGAAACTCCATTTGAATGTTCTCTAATCTTTTTGCCACTGAAACAAAAATAGGAAACAATGACAAAAAGGTAGAGAGATTCGATAGGATGGACTTAACGAGGGTAAGATGGCATGCCTTTGAGAGGTATATACGCTTCCGACCCGCTAACCTCTTCTCCTTCCTTTCCCCACAATATTGTTCTAAATATGCATAAGTTTTCCCAAAATTATCTTCAATCTAGATACAGCTTCAAAGCATAAAAACAGATGACGCAAGTTCTTGAATTGCTCGCATTTTCATCACAGAAGATCAAAGTGTCATCTGCAAATAGCAAATAGGATACTTGCAATTGGTCAATCATAAAACCCCTTAACAGACTCTCTCCTATAGCCCTCTCAAGCATCCTACCGAAATTCTCTATAACAATAACAAATAGCAATGGAGACAAAGGATCTCATTGCCTCAAACCTCTGCTACTTAGGAAATAACCCTCAGGAGTGCTATTCACAAGAACTGAAAAGGAAACCATAGAGATATAAAACTGAATCCACCGGCACCACTTATCCTCGAAGCCATATCACCTGAGCATGTACAAAAGGAATCCTACTTCACGTGATCATAGGCTTTCTGAATATCAAACTTCCATAACATCCCTAGAACCCCTAGGCACAGTTTCGAGTCAATGTATTCAATTGCTATAAGCACGGAATCTAATATCTAGCGCCCTTTGACCAAGGTACTCTGAAATTTAGACACCACTTTTCCTAACACCGCTTCTAATTTATTTGCCAGCACTTTTGCAATAATGTATATCCCACTTACTAAACTGATAGGACGAAAGTCCTTAATATCCGACTCTCCCAGTTGCTTTGGATCAGCACGATAAATGTAGCTTCAAAACTTTTCAAGAACTTGCCACACTGAAAGAAATAAGTAAAGACATTGACAATGTTTGGTCGCACCATTCCGAGCCTTATAAAATGAGAAAGAGAATTCGTCAAGTCGATGGGCCTTATCGTTATTCATACTGAACGCCACCTCTCTAATCTCATCCTCCCAAATGATCTCTCTAACTAGTTGGCATCCTACTCAGTAATAGTAAAAAAATTTAACCCCTTTAACTTAGGCCTCCAATCTAGGGCGAATCTAGGGGTCGAGTTCAGCTAAGGCGGACTGCGAGCGTTGAAAGCTTACTATCAACGGCCAACATCCGTAATAGCGGGGTTGTTTATTAATATTTAATTAAATAATATTTAAAAAATCGTATGGATTAGAACTAGATATACCACTAGATCTAGAACTAAGTACGAACTTTCATATTGAATGAAAAAATTGTTTCATAATTTGCAAAATGCTCTAATTTATTTTTCAATTAAATAGAGAATATATATTAACAAAATGCCAATATTCGGTTTAAAAATAAGTTAATTAAACAGGCATTATTATGGGGTACTTTTAAAATTGACCTAGTCAAAGGTCCTTATTTCCACTTTGACTTTTAAAAACTTGAATATTATCAC
>NW_019242698.1:0-1632 GCF_002742605.1 Olea europaea var. sylvestris | reverse complement strand
TAATTGACACATATATATCACGTAGGACGACTGTAAATAGTATTATTCATTGAAAAATAGAATCGAAAACTACATTGCGAACATGCTTTAATGAATTCTCAAACGTCAGAAATAACTGCTTGAATTGATCAAATGAAAAGTCACTTAATAGTTAAAGAAACGGGAATCCTGTTTTAGCATCTATTACCTATAGTAATAGTAGTTGCATATGTAATGATTGATTCATAGACCTGAATTAAGTGTTAGATATTACTCGAGTCATGTTTACAATTTTAATTATTGAAGTTTCTTGTTATAAGTAAAAAAAAAAAAAAAAAAAAAAAAAAAAGGTACTTATAGGAACATGAATACATAAATACTAGGACAATATGAATTTCATTTCTAAAGTTCACAAGAAATTACGATAAGAAAGAAGTGAAAGGAAATGGAGTTATGACTAGTCTTCATGCGGTTGCATTTTATTCGTCATGAATATAGATCAATATATGTCCGCATGCAATATTTGTGATTATATTCTAGCTAAATGGACATGGATGGTAGACTTGGAAATGGGAAGGAACGTAGGAGTTAAATATCTTTCCTATGTATTATCCTAGTATAATTTTTATTTTTAATTAATTAATTAATTTATTTATCTCTTTTGTTTTTCTTTTCTTTTTTCTTTCTTTCTTTTTTTTTTTTTGCCGTGTTTCTCTTCCCATGCTCCCAGTATACAATTTAGATTCAATTTAACTCTATTTGTATTTGTTCTATTTTTGGCTTATATTTATAAATATTCAAATCGCTTTTTCTTCAAATATTTTGTGAAACCTACGAATACTATCCATACCCACATCTCATTTCTATTTATTTATAAATGAAGCTGTTCATAAACAATTTCAAACACGCATCTCTCTAATTGCCCTCTATTTATAAAATCTTATTTCGAGTCATGCTGGAGCAATGCAAAGCTAGCCTAGCAGCAAGAAGTTGTGAATGTAATAAAGACCGTAAAAGGCCCCCGGGTTATAGCCCAGTGGTGCAAAAGACAGAAGTGAGGTTGTCTCACGCCTTGCTGGAAGTCGCAGTGTAGGGGTTCGATTCTTGAGACACGGAATTGGATTCCTTGCAGGCGCAGTGTACACGTAGCTCTTGTTCCTTGACTGTTGGGGCACATCCTACGATTTATCTCTCTCACAAAACTCTAGGGGCAGGACGGTGGGGGCCCTCAAGGTTGAGATTCAACCTTTTTTTTTTTTTTTTTTAAATAAAGATCGTAAAAGACAAAATCCACAAGACATCACCTAAGAAAGTGTAAACTAAAACAACAATAGAATTAAATATGAAGTATAGCCCATATGCATTTGTAGCACCCATAACCCTTCATTGGATATTTGAAAAAATCCAAATAACTTATCAAGTGCCCATGGTACAACGACGTGATTTGTATCAAATGGTTTTGTCTATTTTATCTAGTCTAGCATTAGGTGCCATGAATTTTGTATCCATCATTTCATAGAATTAATTTTAGAGTACCTATTCAAGCATCACATGTCAGATGACTTTAATATATAATACTTTATTACTTAGATAACTATACATTATGTATTACATGACTCTAGAAAATAATACTTTATTTCCTAAATAGTCACA
>NW_019242697.1:1385-1632 GCF_002742605.1 Olea europaea var. sylvestris | reverse complement strand
GCGCCGGGTGTAATTTCGTCATTTTTCGCGACTGTGTCGGAATTGGCTAAAATTTGACTGGTTGATCGGAAACTAAAATCGCGGCGGGGCAATTTCGTCATTTTTCTCGACCGCGTCGGAATCGGCTAAAATTTGACTGGTTGATAGGAAACAAAAATAGGGCCGCAGGCAATTTCGTCATTTTTCTCGACTGTGTCGAAATTGGCTGAAATTTGGCTGTTTGATCGGAAATAAAAATCGCGCCGGG